>NC_051386.1:23612258-23614758 GCF_015228065.2 Penaeus monodon | reverse complement strand
AAAGAAAACAGAAAAAGGGGGTTTTGCAGCGATAAAATTCAGTCACTTACATCTTACATTTAGTATTGTCTTTAACAAAATTTGGCCCCCTCTGCTGCCAAACTCCACCTTTCCTTAATGCCCACAATTGAATGATGTTCGTTAATTTATATGGGATAATAGCACTAGACGTATATTTTTTTCACCTTCACACAATAATACATTTGCTATTTTGCAAAAAACGGTCTATTCTTATTTTGTTTTCCCCAGAACTGAGAAAGGGCCCCAGGATTAATGTGTACATTTATTTTTTTGTATAAATTTTACTCTTTGAAAAATGTTTTTGAAAAGAAAAAATAAATACATCTATCTACCTTTGTGTATGACTTATGACTATAGTTTTAATGAATGTATTGCGAGCACACATTTATTTCAACCCCGACAAAATACAAAATCACCGCAACACACACAACACACCACCACACACACACACACAACACCACACCACACACACCACACACACCACACACACCCCACAATATAAATAAAATAAAATATTTTATATTTTTTAATTTTAAATATTAATATATTTTAAATTTAAAAAAAAAAAAAAAAAAAAAACACAACACCACACAAAAACCACCACACACACAACACACCACACACAAAAACAACACCACACAACAAAAACCCAAATATAATAAAATTTTAATAATAATATATATATATATTATATATATATAATATATATAAATTGTATATAATATAAAATATTTTATATATAAAATATATATATATATATATATATATATATACAAATTATATAATACATATAAAATATAATATATTAGATATATTATAAAAAATATATATATATGTGTTTTGTTTGTGTTGGATATATATATATTATAATATATATATATATATATACATTACTTAATATTATTATATATATATATATAATATATATATATTTTAAAATTTTAAAAAATTTTTGGGTGTGTGTGTGTGTGTGTGTGTGTGTGTGTGTGGTGTGTGTGTGTGTTTTGTGTGTTTTTGGGTGTATGGTTGTGTGTGTATGTACACACACACAAAAAAACACACACACGCATATACACTACTAACCTATAAAGGGTTTTCCGTCCCGCTGTCCCTTGGGCAGCGGCGTGCTCGTCCCCGGCGCCGCGCCAGCACCATCGCCCCGCCCTGGCCGCGCCGAGCGCCCGTCCTCGCGGCCCCAGCACCGCGGAGGGCAGAGTCCCGACGCCGCCCCCCTAATCCACAACCAGTATCCTATGATGAAAGTCCAACCTCCCATTATCATCAAGAGCCGAGGAAGAGCGCGATCGTGGGGTGAGGGGGATGTGGGCACGAGGGGGGCAAACGAAAGGGAGTCGGCGTGGCTGTGGGCGGAGTTTGGGCCCGAAACGCTTTGGGGGGAGGGTTGGCACCGGTCCTCCGAGTGCAGGTCGAGGAGCGGCACGTGCGGCCGTCCCCCCCCTGTGGGACGTGGCGGCGCCGCCCCGGGGGTGCAACCCGCGGGGAAAAACGTGCCTGGGTTTATTGCGGGGAAAAAACTGGTGGTGCAGGCCCCCCAGGCTGGTCGTTTAGAAATGATAAAGCAGCAAAACAGTACGATTTTTGTTGTATCATCTATTACTATCTTCTCTCTATCTATCTATGATCTATCTATTATCTATTTCTATCAACAACAATCAATCTATCTACTATATATCTATATATATCATTATATAGTATATGTATAATAAAATCAAAAATCTCTTGTAAGTGTTGTTGTGTGTGTGTGTGTGTGTGAATATAAATTGAAGTGGTAATTTTGTTTTATTATATATAAATTATATATTTATATAATATAAATATATTATTTATATAATTTATAATTTTATATATATATATATTATTATAATAATATATATATTAATAAATTTAAATTATAATTTATGTATATATTTTATTTTTAATATTTTTTAAAAATATATATTACTATAAATTTTTAATATTTAATATTTTTTATATGTTTTAAAAATATGGCCCCGGGGGGCCGGGCCCCCCCAAAAAGGGGGGACCCCCCCCGGCCCGGCCCCAAAAAAAAACCCCCCCCCCCAAGGGGGAAAACCCCCCCCCTTTTTTTTAAAAAATTTTTTTTTTTTTTCCCCCCTTTTTTAAAACAAAAAAAAAAATTTTTTTAAAAATTATTTAAAAAAAAAAAAAAAACCCCCGGGGGGGGGTTTTTTTTTGGGGGGGGGGGGGTTTTTTAATTGGGGTTTTTTTTTTAAAAAAGGGGGGGGGGGGGGCCCCCCCCCTTTTTTTTTAAAAAAAAAAAAAAAATTTTGGGGAAACCCCCCTTTTTTAAAAAAAAAAAAAATTTTTTTTCCTTTTTTTTTCCTTTTTTTTTTTTTTTTTTTTTTAAAAAAAAAAAAAATTAAAAAAAATTTTTTATTTTATATTTTTTAAAAAAAAATTTTTAAAAAAAAAAAACCCCCCCAACTTTTTTTTTTTA
>NC_051386.1:23602258-23604758 GCF_015228065.2 Penaeus monodon | reverse complement strand
GTTTAGATAAATATACAGACAGGCAGATTAATAGATAGACAGATAGACAGACAGACAGATAGATAGATAAACCGATAGATAGATTGATAAATAGATAGATAGGTAGTTAGACAGAAAGATAAAGATGCATATACAGAGCAAAAGGAAAGAAGACGATCCTTGTTGAGGATCATCATATTATTCACAAAAGAGAAAGAAGCAGCGGCCTCGTGGCGGCCGAGTTGCTCACCAGCGACGAAGGTTGTGCCTTTGCTCTCCCAGTCGGAGCCGTTCTCGTAAAGCACGTGCGGGTTGAGGTACTTGAGCTTGTTCCGGCGCAGGTCCAGCGACAGGTAGGCCACATCAGACAGGTGCGTGAGCAGGCCGTCGGGGAGTGACTGAATGGAGGTGTCCTGCAAGCAGCGGTCACCAAGAGGAAGAAAATATGAGCGATTCCTTAGGACAGATAACTTTTTACATGCATACTTTTTGAATAATCAATCCTTGGAGCACTCAGACACGAAAGAGTCACAGATAATCAAACGCATTCACACGCACTTATACACCACATACGCGTGCACACAAATCCTATACGAACACTAACCGTGATGGACAGCAAGAGCTCGTGCCGATTCTGGAAGCCTCTGAACGTCTTGGAGTCGATATCCTTAAGGTTCTTGCCAGTGATGTGCAGCTCCTTCAGCTTCGGGCCGAAGGCGCCCGTGATCTGGTCCGTGAGGGCGTTCTCGCGCACCTCCAGGTGTAGCTTCTTAAGTGTGTGAACAGTGGCCAGCAGATGACCTACGCGGGGAAACCCTTTTAATAAAATAAGAATTTTTTGATTTTGTTTGCTTTGCTATTTAAGCTGGATACATGATGCAACTAGACGTATTATGAATTTAGGTAAATGAATGATAAAACACTTTATACATTGAAAAAAAACCCCCAATCAATGAATATTTTTACATTGTGGGTTTTTCTACCTTAGGTGTAAATATTTGTAATTGCGTGTTTATACTATAGATTTAATGTATACGTTTCCTATATATGCGAGATTTAGCTTGGAGTGACTTGCCTCTGTGCCGTTAGGTTAAATTTTGTAACGGTATTGACATATTTATATTCTTTATCTATTTAGTTTATTTTGTGTGCTTTATATATATATTTTAAAATATATATAAAGAATTAAAATAAATAAATTTTATTAAAAATAAAATATAAAATTTTATTTAAAAAAATAATAAAAAATTAAATATAATATAAATATCCAATATATAAATTTTTTAATTTATATCATATTATTATATATATATATATAATTATATATATATATATATATATATATTAAAATATATATTTTATTATATATATATAAGAAAAAGGTACCCCTTTTCCTTTTTTTTTCTTGCTAAAACCGTGAATTTTATAAAAATATGATTTTTCGTAGCCACACAACACACAAACCCCCACACCACACACACACCACACACACACACCACACACACACACACACACACACACCACACACACACACAAAAACACAAATATATATATATTATAGAGATTTTATATATATATATATATATATATATATATATATATTATATATTATATTATACATAATATTATAACATATATACATATTAAAATATATATATATAAATTAAATATATATATATATAATATATATAAATATTAATAATATAATATATATAGAAATTTATAAATTTAATATAGTGTAGGTATTTATAATATATATATAATATATATATTAATTATATATTATATAATAATATTTTATTTAATATTATTATAATATAATATACACAACACACACACATCCACTCCTTTCTCTTCCACCCATTTCTCTCTTCTTTTTCTCTCCCTCGCTCCACACACAGATTGTATATATAATTATATTATATATAATATATAATAATATTATATATATATTAATTTTTATTATTATATAAAATATATATATATATATATATATTATGTATGTTGTTGTGTGTGTGTGTGTGTGTGTGTTGTGGTTTGTTGGGGTGTGTTGTGTGTTTTTGTTGTGGTGTGTGTGTGTGGTGTTTGTGTGGTGTGTGTGTAAATGAGCTTGAAACGGCGTTTAATACTCTGTAACTAGTTTCTCGTTAAAAAAAAGTTGTAAAAGTCAGTACTTAAAGTATTTTTTACATCCTTTTCCACCAATTTTTTATGATAAAAAAACCTACACATTCTCCCGAACACCCGATAGAACTAGCAAGACTGAAATCTTAAAGCCACCCCCTATATTCTCAAATTTTTGGGTAGGATTCATATAGAGTTCTTAAGAACGTATGGAGAAAGGGCTCGTAATAAAACGTTTGATTTTTTAAAGATTGTTAGACCAGAGTCTGATGCTGGCAGCTCCCCCGAAGCGTTTTTTTGTCAATGACTGAAACAAATTCATACCGTGAACATATTTTCCTTTTATTTTTGCCGAAAATGATATTGACATTTTTTTTCCATACAAATTCAGCAATAC
>NC_051386.1:23581811-23586811 GCF_015228065.2 Penaeus monodon | reverse complement strand
TTCCCACCCCGGGCCCTGCGTTGGGCCATTTTGTACTAACAATCAAAAGAAAAAAGACTTAAATAGAAAAGAAGATATAATGAGGAAATGTACTGTTTTTGCTATCCTCGAGGAGCCTGCTGCAAAGTTGGGGCATATTCTGTTGGTGTTCCTTTGCCTAAAACTTCAATCACCCCAGGTCGCGGGTGTGACCCGTGTTTGTTTTTAATTAGCAGATACAAAGAAGAAAAATAATAATAATAATAATAATAATGATAAAAATAATAATAATAATAATAATAATAATAATAATAATAATAATAAATAAGAGTCAGTAAGCATCACTCTTTAGAATGCCTAAGGTATACAAACTCTATTCATTGCGCTCAGTTTACACCCACTGCCATGAGCGTCTCTCCCAAGAGGCCGAAAGCCCGATCAGCCCCATTTTCCAATGCATTTCCGTGTGCGAGTGAAGGGCCAGTCGGTTCCCGTAACAAGGCTAAGAGGACGAGCCGGAGCCGCGCGCTGGCCCTCCTCTCCAGCGCACGGTTTGCACTGCCTCTCTTCCCCAAACAAATAAACATTCCTCATCACCTGGAATGCTACCCAACACCTCCTGACTAAAAAACCCAATCTGGGTTTCGGTTTTAAGTTCTGTTTCATTTTTGAACCTTTGGCCCCGTTATCTTTAACCCTTCGTTCGAACCGCTCCTGAGAGTCCGAGTGTGCCCGGGTGGGGAGGACCCCTACCCCGGGCTCGCCGCTCTCTCCCGCTCGCCATTTTCCTGTCCGTTTCCCCCTTTCGCACCCCTTCGTATTGTCCTCATGGAGGTTTTCTGCAAAAGGGGGAAAGGAAGCCCTCCTGTCACTAGTTCACGGGCTTCCTTTATTTAAAAGGTTTTTTAATTTTATCAGGGGCTGAAGACACATAAATTTTCCTCTCTAAAACCCTCTTAATCATTACAGGAAAAATTTTGAAAACATAAATGTACAAATATGGTGTGTAGATCTATCAGACAAAAAATAAAAGAAAAAACAAATTTGACGTCTTGTAACACATTGCTACATGAACACACACGATACAAAACACACACTCCCAACCACCACCAAACACACACCCAGACGCACGCCACACACACAACAACACACCAAAAAACACAACACACAACAAACCCACAACACCACACACAACACCACACACACACACACACCACAAAAACACACACCCCCAAACCCACACACACCCACACAAAAACACACCCCACACACACACACACACACACACACACACACACACACACACAAAAACACACATATGTCTGTCTTTTTGTTTTTCAATGATTGTCGTATGTTTTTGTTGGTGTAAAAAGAAAGTATATATAAAAATTTTTAAATTATATTTTAAAAATTAAAATATATAATTTTGTATAATTTATTTTTTATTTTTATAAAAATTATATTATATATAATTTATATTTATATATATTTTATTTATTTATTATTTATTAAAATAATAATATATTATATTTTTAATTAAATAACTTTAATTTTTAATATATATATATTATAATAAAAATTATATTATATATTTTAATATTTTATTAAATATTATATATAAATATATTTATTATATATATATATATATAATATATATAAAATATAATATATATTATCTATATATAATTATATAATAAAATAACAATATATCATGCATTTATATATTACTTAAATTCACCACCACACAACAGACATATCAGTAAAGATCATCAGACAGACACAAACAAGAAAACAAAAACATATATACAACGTGCTTTTTGTAATAAATTTAGGAGATATTTGCACAAGTATCACAGGGGGACAGATCCACCCCCCCCCCGGGGCCCCCTCTTTCTCCCTCAGGCGGACTGGCTCTCGAGGGGAACGACTGGACCTGCGAGTGCTCCCTGGTGTGGCTCGGACGCTGGCTCCGGCGCTGGCTCAGGGAGACGCTGCAGATCCACACGGCCATGCTCAAGGGCGCGCAGCAGGTCAGGGCGAGGCGTGATGCGCTGCCAAATGCTCTCTGGTTGTTGGTTGAAGCGCCTGCTCGACCCCGGGTGTGGGAGGGAGAGCATGCATGTGTGGGAGGGGAGGGGACGCCACGGGTGCTGGCATGTAGATAGAGAAAAAAAGAGTGAGTGAATGAGTGTGCGTTTGTGTGTGTGTGAGTGTGTGTGAGGGTGTGCGTGTGCGTGCGTGTGCGTTCGTGTGTGTATGTGTGTGTTTTTGTTTTGTTGGGTGTGTGTGTGTGTGTGTGTTGTGTGTGTGGTGTTGTGTGTGTGTGTGTGTGGAGAGAGGGGAGAGAGAGAAAGATATAATTATTAAATATAAAATAATTTAATTAAAATATATATATATATGGAAAAGAGAGAGAGAGAGAAGAGAGAGGGGAGAAGAGAGAGAGAGAGAGAGAGAAAGAGAGGAAAGGGGAAAGAGAGAGGAAGGGAGAGGGAGAGAGAGAGAGAGAGAGAGAGAGAGAGAGAGAGAGAGAGAAAAAGAAAAAAAGAGAAAAGAAAAGAAGAAAAAAAGAGAAAAAAGAATGAAAGAAAGAAGAGAGAGAGAGAGAGAGAGAGAGAGAGGGGAGAGGGGAGAGAGAGAGAGAGGCCTGAGTAGGGGGTGAGTGAGGTCGTTTTTTGGGGTTGGTGTTTTTTGTGTGTGTGTTTTGTGTGTGTGGTTTTTATAAAATATATTTTTTTATAATATATATATTTATATTTATAAAATATATATATATATATTATTATATATAATTTTATATTATATATATTTTATAATATTAATATATTATATATTATATTATATATATATATAAGAGAGAGAAGAGAGAGAGAGAGAGAGAGAGAGAGAGAGAGAGAGAGAAAAAGAGACAGAGAGAAGAGAATAAGAGAGAGAAGAGGAGGAGGGGGGGAAAAAAAGAATAGCAAAAAGATGGAAAGGGAATGGGAATGATTTAGTGAGAGAGAGATGGTAGATAGATAGAGAACAGGAGTGCGAGAAGAGAGAGAGAGAGAGAGAGAGAGAGAGAAAAGAGAGAGAGAAGAGAGAGAGGAGAGAGAGAGAGAGAAAAGAGAGGGGAGGAGAGAGGGGGGGGGGAAAAGAAAATAGGGGGAAAAAAAATAGAGAGAGAAAAAGAGAGAGAAAAGAGAAAAAAAAAAAAAAAAAAATATATACAAAATATATATATTATATATATTAATATATAAATTTATTATTTTATATAATATAAAATTGGTGTGGTGTGTGTTGTGTTGTGTGTGGGGTTGTGTTGTCACCAAAAAAAAAAAACATATATATAATATATTATATATATATATATTTTTATATATATTTATATATATTCATATTATATATACATATATATAATAAATATATATAATAATAAAATTATATATTAATAATTTTAATATATATATATTATTTTTTTTGTTTTTTGGGTTTTTTAACAACAAAATTATATTTATATATTTATATATATATCATATAAAAATATTAATATATATATATATATAAATACATTAAAATAAAAATTAATATATATATATATATATATATAATTTTTTATATATATATCTTATTTATATTATTTTAAAGTATATATATTTCATTATTATAAATTTTTAAATTTTTATATATTTATAAATTTTAATATTATATATATATATTTATATATATATATATTTTTTTTTTTTATTTTTTTTTTTTTTTCTATAAAACATATATGTAATGTTTTTTTTTTTTTAAAAATTTTTTTTTATTATTATTACATTATATATTTTAAAAATTATTTAATTTTTATAAAAAAAAAAAGGGGGGGGGGGTGGGGTGGGGTGTGGGGGGGGGGGGTGGGGGGGGGTGCGGGTTTGGGTTTGCGGTTATTTTAAGGGGGGGGGTCCTCCTCTCCCTCCTCCCCCCTTTTATCTATCAATATTCCCCTCTTCTTCGTCTTCAAACCTTCTCTCTCTTTTTTCCTCTCTCTTCTCACTTTCTCTCCCCCTCTCATCTCCTCTTCGGGGGTCCTTAACTCCCCACCTTCCCCTCTCCTCCGGCGCTCTCTCCTCTCCCTCCTTCTTCCTCTCTCCTTCTCTCTCACCCCCCCTCTCTCTCTCTCTTTCTCCTTTTTCTTTCTTATCTTCCTTTTTTCCTCCTTCCCTCCCCTCTCTCTTTCTTCAGTCCCCTCTCCCCCCTCCCCTTTTTGGCGTTTTTTTTCGGCGCTTTTGCCTCTTTTTCTCTCCCCCTCCCTTCTCCCCTTCTCTCTCTCTCTTTCACAATTTAGTCTCTGTCATCCGCTGTCGCGCGCGCGCGCGTCTGGGGTGTCGTCTGTCTTCGTCTGTCCCCCTCCCTCTCCCTCCTTTTCTCCCCATTCCCTCCCTTCCCCCCTCCTTTCCTTTTTTTCGCGCGCCCGTCTGTCTTTTCTGCTGCGTCTGCTGTCTGTCTGCTCTCTTCTTCTCTTCCCCCCTCCCTTCTTCCCCCTTCCCCCTCTCCCTCCCTCCCTCCCCCCTCCTCCCCCCGCCTCCTCCTGCGCTTCCTTCGCTGCCGCGTTTTTCCGTCTGCCGCTGCGCGCGCTTTTCGTCGGCTCCCCTTCCGCCCCCCCCTCGCCGTTTGCGGGGTCGCGCGCGCGCCGCGGCCCGTCTTTTTCCCCTCCCCCCCTCTCCTCCCTTTTTCCCTCCCTCTTTTTTGGGTTTTTCCCCCCCCCCCAAGGGTTTTTTTCCCTTTTCTTTTTTTTTCCCTTTTTTTTTTTAAATTTTTTTTTATTTTTTTTTTGTTATTCCCCTTTTTAGTGAAATTTTTTTTTTGGAAAATTTTTCCCCGTCTTCTTCTTAATTTCTTTCTCCTTATAAAAAAATATTATTTAATATAAATTTATTATATATATATATATATATATATATTTATATTATATTTTAAATATATTGGTGTGGGGTGGGTTTTTTGGGGGTTTTTTTATACTATCTATCTATCTATTATCTTTTCATCTAATT
>NC_051386.1:23554311-23561811 GCF_015228065.2 Penaeus monodon | reverse complement strand
CTCTAAGCCCTCCTTGCAGAAGACTACTTCCGGTCAGTGGATGGACAGATCATCTATTATTCTGTTGGGGTTTGTGAATGTTGGCCTGAGCATTTTAAGCAGCTGTACCAGGTAGACCCTCCAACAGTTAGTTTGGATGCAAGTGATATCACAATACCTGTGATGGACCCACCCATCAGTGAGGAACCTCTTACCCTAACTGAGGTTAGGATGGCGATTTCTAAGCTGAAGGGTGGGAAAGTTGTAGGCATATGTGATATACCTGCTGAACTGATAAAGGCTGAGGGTAGATCAATGACACAAGCCTTGCATACAGTGGAACCAGACTGCCATTTAGCAATCTGTTTCCATTCCCTCTGACCTGTTGAGGGACATAGTCATCCCTCTCTGGAAGGGGAAAGGGGATCATTGGGACTGTAGCAACTACCATCACACTGCTCAGTATACCAGGCAAGGTTTTCACCAACATTCTTCTGAAATGGGCCTGTGACCATCTACTAAGGCACAAGAGATGGAAGCAGTCTGCGTTCACTTCTGGCAAGTCCACAATAGACTGTATCCTAGCACTTCAAGTCATTGTGTAACGCCATTGTGAGTTCAGTTGTGTGCTGCTTGCAGCCTACATTGACCTCATGAAGGTATCTGAACTGATGCATCGACAATCATTATGGAAGATTCTGAGGAATTCTGACATAGATTATTTGCCAAATAGTAAGCTTGTATAGTGGTACTGAAAGTGCTGTAAAGTGTGGTGGGAGCCTGTCAAACTTCTTCCCTGTTAACCCAATCACCATGGAAATATGTAATGTCCCCTGTAGTTTTTGGTGAAGCTTGTTACATACATATGGCTCCAACATGAAGTCTAGCAGTAGGTCCTAGTGACTGATGCTGATTTCCCCATTCCTTGGAATTGGTGGGAAAATGTGTTTTTCGTTCTGATACCATCGATATCAACAGTTATTTTTTATTGATATTATGATTATCAAATTGTTATTAAAATCTTGGTGATATTAAAGACAATAAAATAATACAAACGGAACTTTCCAAAAATCAAGGAAAATGGTAAACAGGTGAAATAGGTAGGACTAATAATGGACTCGTTGGTAACTAAGCACTTGTAGAGCCAATTACATGTGACAATAAATGAACTTATATTACAGTAGGCATGGCATGTATTCTTGCCATATGTGCCAATTAGGTTAAGGGATGAGGCAAGGCTGTGTCTTTGCAGCAACACTTTTCAACACCTGGATGGACTGGATAACGGGCAGAACAGTGTGGAGCAACACTGGGCAATATCAGGTCACAGACCTTGACTTTGGCGAAGATGTTGCTATCCTGTCTGAGTCTCTGGAATCAATGCATTTAGCTATGAGGCAAAGCCCTTGGGCCTAGAAGTCTTCTGGACTAAGACCAAGATTCATGACTTGGGGGCCTGTTAGGGGAACCCGTTCAAATTATACACGCTTGCGGTGAAGATGGTGAAGTCACAGAGATCTTGGTAGTGTAGTCCATGTTCCTGGACGTCAGACCAAGAAGTCAGTAGAAGGCTTGGCCTGCCAGCAGGAGCCATGAACTCGATCAACAAGATCATTTGGAGATGTCAGTACCTATGCAGAATGACCAAGCTGCGTGTGTTCAAGGCCTTGATACTGCCAGTTTTGTTGTATAGAAGTATAATCAGGATGCTTTCTAGTGCCTTGGAGTCTCGTCTTGATGCCTTTTGTAACAAGTCCCTATGCAGTTGGCAGTACCAGGTGTCCAACCAACGGCTACACCATGAGACTGGCATGCGACCTGTTACTTGCATAAACTGGGGCTCTAAACTCAGGCTATATGGGCACCTAGCTCGTTTCCCTATGGAAGACTTTGCCCATCAGGTTGTCTCTTTGCGAGACAATCCGGGGTAGAGGAGGCCCATGGGACGACCTAGGAGGTAACAGCTTAGGCAGCTCGACCAGTCCTATTGCAAAGAGATAGAGATGGGCTGAGGGCCTGCCTGAAGACTCGCAATAAGGGACCTCCATGGCTGGAAACAAAGGGTGGATGCAGCCATGCACCCCTGTCAGAGTTAACCCCCGATGATGATGATGGTGATATATATATATATATGTGTGTGTGTGTGTGAATGTATATATGTGTGTATATGTATATATATATACATATATATATATATATATATGATATATATTATATATATATATATATATATATATATATATATATTATAATATATATATATATATATATATATATATATATTATATATATATATATAATATATATATTAATTTTATATAATATATAATATAATATATATATATATATATATATATATATATATATATATATATAATATATATATATATATATATATATATATATTATATATATATATATATAATATATATATTATATAATAATATATATATATATATATATATATATGTATATATATTTTAAATATATATATATATATATATATATATACTATATATATATACATATTATATATATATATATATATATATATATATATACATATACATACATCATCATCATCATCATTATCAAGGGGCTAACGCCGACGGGGGCGCATGGCTGCATCCACCCTTCGCTTCCAGCCACAAGGATCCCTCGAGGAGAGTCTCCAGGCAGGCACACGGCCCATTTCTAATTCCTCGAGACAGGTCTCGTCGAGCTGCCCAAGCCATGATTTCCTAGGTCATCTCACAGGTCTCCTCCTCTCAGGGTTGTCTCGCAGAGAGACAACCTGATGGGCAAGTTCGTCCACAGGGAGGCTAGGTAGGTGGCCATATAGCCTGAGTTGGCAATCCCGGATTATGCAAGTTACAGGTCCCATGCCAGTCTCGCAGTGTAACCACCGGTTGGACACATGGTCCTGCCAACTGTACCCTATGATCCGGCGAAGGGACTTGTTACAAAAGGCATCAAGGCGAGACTCCAAGACACTGGATAGCGTCCAGGTTTCGCTTCTATAGAGCAAAACTGGCAGTATCAAGGCCTTGAAGACACGCAGCTTGGTCTTTCTGCATAGGTACCGACATCTCCAAACGCTCTTGTTGATCGAGTTCATGGCTCCTGTTGCCAGACCAATCCGTTGCCAGAACAAATCCGTCTACTGATTTCCTGGTCTGACAACCCAGAGATATGGACTATGCTACAAAGGTATGTAGAACTTTCTGTAACTTCAACGTCTTCGCCGCAAGCATGGATCAAGTGAACGGGTTCCCCTAAAAGGCCCCCAAAGTCCTGAATCTTGGTCTTGGTCCAGGAGACCTTCGCCTCATTGCTAAATGCATCAAGTGACTCCAAGGACTCAGATAGGATGGCAACATCGTCGGCAAAGTCAAGGTCTGAGACCTTAATATTGCCTAGTGTTGCTTCACACTGACTTTGGCTAGTAGCTCTGCCCATTATCCAGTCCATACAGGTGTTGAAAAGTGTTGGTGCAAGGACACAGCCTTGCCTCACTCCTGAATTAACAGGGAAGAAGTTCGACATACCCCCACCACACTTTACAGCACTTTCAGTACCAGTATAGAGGCTTGCTATCAGGCCAATAATCTGTGTCGGAATTCCCCCTGAGCCTCAGGATCTCTCATAGCGACTCCCGATGCACCGAGTCAAACGCCTTCTTGAGGTCGATGTAGGCTGCAAGCAACCCACGACCAAACTCACGATGGCGTTCCACAATTACTCGAAACGCTAGTATACGGTGTATTGTGGACTTGCCAGGAGTAAATCCAGACTGCTCTGGTCTCTGATGCCTCGGTAGGTGGTTGCGGATCCGTTTCAGAAGAATGTGGGCGTGAACTTTGCCTGGTATGCTGAGCAGTGTAATGCCACGGTAGTTGCTACAATCCCAACGATTCCCTTTCCCCTTCCAGAGAGGGATGACCACGCCCCTCAGCAGGTCAGGGGAATGGTACTGTAGTGGACTGTGATTATAATGAAAGTTTTAGAAACGCCCACTTATGGATTGCTCCCTCGGCAGCCTGCTTCTCATGTAAACGCGAAAATGTTCCATCAGAAGAAACCCCACGGGATCCTCACGCCAGGGTTAAGTAAGGGCATATCGACTCTCCCGCCCTTAACACAAACTGGATGGGCGGACGACGCTGCTGGAGCGTGAACACTGGCTGTCGTGGAAGTGACCCCATCCCTTGTTAAAGAAGAGAAGGACGCACCAAGCTTAAAAAGAACGGCAATAAAACTAAAACGCTCATTTTATGCTAATCTGTTTCTTCCGATTAATAAATCCTGGAAGCCTGGGAAAATACTTTGTGCTCCCGTTACTATCTCAGTATAATATGCCGCGTCCCTCACCACGTGGAGCACCAGTCTTAAGGGATATGGGTGTATGGAATTAAAAAAGAAAGAAATTAATTTAGTTATAGTTAAAAGTTTTATTTTAATTAATGCTGCATTTTTTCAAGTTATTGTCGTTCTTAAAAAAGATCTTTATCTCTTAAGGCAATATTAAAGTTTTATAAATAGTTTTACACATTGCCATCTGAATTTGCCTAACCAAAATAATATAAAGTAAAATTTAGTACGTAAAGTTACGCACCTCGCTACCTGTGCTCCTTGGGGCACAGGTGTATAATTAGGCGATCCTCACCCCCTATGAGCAGTAGCGGCTGCGGGATGAGGCAGGAGGCACCCTAGGCTGGGCTGTCCTCTGTTCTTTCTGTGTATTTTAACGTATGCATCGCATCTTTGAACAAGGTATTTGTTTGCTTTTTTTGGTTGTGAGAAAAGTGTTGTTACATGGCAAGGTATTCGTCTCGATGAATATACATCTGAGCAAGTGAGTGATAGGCTGGTGCTCTTTTTTTTTATTCTTCATTTTATAGTGGCTTCCATTTTATTTCATAAGTTTCTTTTAGCTTAAAAAGGAAGTAATTCAGTTCCATTTTAGTATCTCTTTTTAAAAACGCTTTATTTCTCAATTTATAATAAAAGACTTCATGGGTCCTGTGAGTTTTGTTTTTCTCTTTTGATATTAAATAAAAGTTTTTGCTGAACTGAAGGAAAGCAGATCATTAAATTCAAAAATAGCCTTATCCTAAATCCTTTACACGTGGTGAAATTCCCGTGCTCGTCCTCCTCGCTCAGTTAACATCTTACCATTTTTTATCTCGCTGGTTTATACACTTTATACAACACACATTCCAACATTGGCACACTATCTGTCCCTCATTTCCACAATGAGGGCTTAGAGTTCAGTTTTCTCAGGTAGGTAGGCAGGGCAAAGGTAATTTACCAAGAAATGGCCTTCAATCTCCTCAGCAAGATTCCTGATGAACTGTTCCTTGTCCCTTCTCAGCAATGTCCGAGCCCTACGTACCATGGAACGACGCAAGACTTGATTCCCATTCAGCCGAGCCTTGCGACACGCTTCAGTGGCCTCTAATGTCTCCAGGGAGATGGAATTCTGCCTTGACCTTGGGCGTATGCCAATGGACTCCTGAGCTGCTTCGAGTGTTACGCGCTTGAAGAACTCCCACAGAGGAACTGGGTCCGTTAGGTTGTTGGGTTCTGTGAATCGGTCAGAGACTGTCATGGTGAACCCACGGGCACACTCCTCCCTTAGTCTGTCCAGGTGAAACACCTTAGGGTGGCCACTGGAGGGACAGGGAATTTTGAAGTGGACCCGCAGGGTAGCCACAACCAGCCTATGGTCGGTGCTACAGAACTTGGCACTCCGATAAACCCTGCAGTTCTGGAGGATCTTCCATCGCATGCTAACAAGATCTCCTTGGCCACTGTACCTGTACCAAGTCCAGCGATGCGGGTTGGAGCGCTGGTACCAGGAGCCAGAGATCCTCATTTTCTGGGACCTAGCAAAATCCCGGAGAAGGAGGCTATTCTCGCTGCTGGGATCAGCTCCCGAGCCATGGGGGCTGACAGACATCTCGTAGCCAGCTCGGTCACAGCCAGATACCGCACTGAAGTCACCCAGAACAATGCGAATATCTCGCCAGGGGCAATCGTCTGCCACAGATGTGAGTTTGGTGTAGACTGCCTCTTTCACATCAATTTTATATACATCAGTAGGAGCGTATACAGCAATAAGAGACATGAAGCCAAAAGCATGCTTCAGTCTCAATGCCATAATATGCTCATCAACCGGTGTCACCTCAACTACCGAGGGCTGAAATCGACTGGAGATGGCTATGGCTACACCCTGGAGGTGGTGACCATCGCTGCGGCCCGACCAGTAGTAGGTGTAACCACCCACACTGATCGTGCCGCTACCAGGTCTTTTCACCTCTGAGAGGGCAGCCACCTCAACTCCCAGTCGCTTCAGTTCCCGCGATAGCAGAGGTAACCGCTCATCCTGCCACAAGGACCGGATGTTCCAAGCGCCTACCTGGAAAGCACGCCTAAGATTAAGCCTCGGGTGGTCACTCTGGGTGCTCGCCACCTCTGCCGCCCCCGCCGATAATGCCCCAAATAAAGGGGGTCGGCAGGCTGTGGGACCGCCCATCCGCCTGAGGGGTTCCCGAGGGCTTTGCCCCACAAGCTTCATGGTGGGTTGGCGCCTGCCGTGGCGCAGGCGGGATGAGTAACTCTCGTTCCAATCCTGCACCCCGACATTTGCCCTCCCAGTGGGACCTACAGCCCGCCTTACTTGCTGGGTGGGAGGGACAACACCCCTCCCCCCAGCATTTCCATTTATCCGAGACGTTGCCAGAGGGTCTTTCTGGGGGGAGGAGGACTGGCAAGGCCCACCTCCCCCGAGCCGCCCCATTACCCCAGGGTGGCTAGTGGGCAGGAGTTGCGGAGCCAGAGCGTGTCCACACGCCGGTGGGCCATAGCTCTGTACCTCTGGGGCCTCCTGCTGCTCCGAGATCCCCCACAGATTTAGCCTGGGACCGCAAGGTGCCCAGTTACCCATGGGTGGCCACGAGGAGGCACTGCAGAAATCTTGATGATGGAGAGGCTGTGACCTGACAGGGGAGACTTATGCAAAAGCTGCTCCCTTTTTCGCACTGAACTAGCCAGGGGTGGAAGCTGCAAGCGAGAAGGCATGCAAGCACTTAAGACTATCTAGGCTACCACACCATCGCTTCACATCACCATGCGCGTGAAGCACCCACCCATATATATATATATATGCATATATATATATATATATATATATATATATATATATAATATATATATATATATATATATATATATATATATATATAATATATTTAAATATATGTATTATGTGTGCATGTCTGTATACATGAATACACACATTTTTGTGTACATGTTATTATGTTTGTGTTTATGTTCATATATATATATATATATATATATACATATATATATAATATATATATATATATATATATGGTATATATATATATACATATATATATATATATATATATATATATATGTATATATATATATATATATATATTTTTATATATATATATATATATTATATATATATATTATATATATCATATATAA
>NC_051386.1:23538746-23541246 GCF_015228065.2 Penaeus monodon | reverse complement strand
TTCATAATTTGTCTACGTGGTCGTGGTTGCGTATGCCAACATGAGATGGTGTGCATATAAATTGAATGTTGAAATTGCGCTCTATTGCATAAGCTACGTTACGCTTTATGCAACTTACAATTTCCTCATCGCCACCTGCTGTGAAAGAAGAGCTCTTTGAGAGTCACAGGTAACTACTCCAGAGCCCCAAGACATTAAGAATTCCGTTGCGAGGAGTATACCTGCCAGCTCCGTGTGTGTAGTGCTGGCCCAATTTTGCACTCATATTAATTTGAGGTTGTAGTAAGTTATTTTTGTATAGAGCGCAAGCACAACCAGACTGTACGGATCCGTCAGCGTAACACTCGTAACATCGCCCACAGATTCTGTGTGTTCCGTTACCGTTGCTAACGCAATTTGTTTTAACACGCAGTTATATACACGTTTTTTTTTTGTTTGTTTTTTTGTGGCAGACATGTAAGATGCACGATCAATGTTGGATTTTTCCATGGTGGAATGAATCGACCTTTTGGTATTTTATTAATCAGGACATTGAGCTATGTAATGTTAATGGAAATTTTGTGCATCAGAGGGCGCGCGTGTGTGTGATTAGTCACGTCTACTTGCGTGATTTGAAGTTGTAGCTGTGTGTTTGGAAATCTGAAAGATACAAGGGTTCCCTCAGAACTTTGACCCCAAATATGGTGGAAATAAATATTATTCTATCAGAAATGAATGATAGGTTTAGTTCTGACCTCATGTTCACTATCCTTGCTGTTTTCGGGGCGCCGAGGATAATCCTCATAGCTTCGTTTTGTACTACCTCCAAGCTATTTATTTCTGATTCCTTACATTGCAACAAGTACAGTGCATGGTAGTCAACAACTAACCTTATAAAAGCCAAGTAAAACAGTCTAGCGAGCTTAACACTGATGCCATGTTCTCTTCCGACAAGAACTTCAACGGTTTCAATCTCTTCTGGAGTCTCTTTTTTAGAGAAATGATCAGGTCTTCACCATTTACGTTCGCCCCGAGATATTTAAACTTATGACACATGTCAAACTCCTGGTTACCTATGCGAAAAGTGGGTAGGGGTATGTTGTGAGTTTGTGGAAAATTATTTGCATCATCTCTTTGATGATACTCTGACACATATGTCATCAGCATAGCATATAATGGATTCACCATCCCCAAGTGGGATAGATATCTGCCACTAGCTTGTGCATGAGGACATTGACAAGCATGGGGTTGAGAACTCCTCCCTACTGAGTCCCAAGTTCAAAAAATGGTGAGGTGGAACTTCTCACTCCTATGAACAAGACACTTGCAGATCTGTTTGAAGATGCATTCTAAGCGAGCTCAATAATTTACTCGGATGCCAAAGCTTACTAATTGTCCAGAATAAGTTAAGTAAGTTTATTTACCACCCTGGCTGTCTGCTCAGGCGTGGGCAATCATGAATACAGTTTTACATATATCTGACATAGTTCAGTAGTCTGTAACTACTGTAATTGTACATGGTAAAGTAGAAATATAAATCATACATCATACAAAAAATATTACTTTCATAATTTATCAACACTTGTTACTGTGTAATCTTTATACCAGTCATAGATATGTAATTTAAAGTGGTGCTCACGGTAAGGAGGAATATGATTTTTAAGCCTATTTGTTTTTGCAGACTGAGTATTATCAACAGCGTATCTCGTTACTATTGCAAAGTGGTCACTGATTAGCTCTGTTGCAAGCATGCTTTTGACGTTTCCATGCACAAGATCCCTTCCTATTACATGATCTAGCCTGCCCCCCGCCACGTGAGTTTGCCTGTCTGTATCATATACTGTCATAGATCTATTGTTCACAAAACGTCGGAACTCTTCGCCATTTTCATTGCATTGACTATCTCCAAATGTATAATGTCTAGCATTAAAATCTCCCATGCATACTGTGCCGTGATTCTGAAAGTTGGGTAGTGAATCAGTCTGAAACTTTCTACACCTTGTGTATACATTTTACAGAGAGAAAACCAAGAGGCTGTTCGAATATGTAAATGCTGATATTGCAAATTATTGTCATCAAATTATTGTGCACCAGCTTATGCGGTTGGTGTCACTGACATAAGTCAATAGGCCTGTCATTCGTATAGGAGTGGTACCCTCTAATTCTAGGGGCGGTTTTCATTTTAGTGGCTGATGTGAAGGGCTCTTGTAAACAGATAACATTAACATTACTGTTATGAATATAGTAATTAATTCTACGGTTGACACCACGTATATTCCATGAAAAAAGTAATTGTTTTCTTGTCCCCCGTCACACCCTATGATTAGCTGATTGGTCAAACTTTGTTTGATGAAGCCCTTTAGTCTGCATATTTCTTGTACAGCATTACATATCTGTGTTGCATTATACGTATAATCCGTACCTGATATCATTATCTGAGTGATGTCCCACAGTTGGTCCGTTTCCTGCGCATCTTCGTCAGATGATCCGTCATGCTTAATAATAAAATCAGACACCTCAT
>NC_051386.1:23502445-23513646 GCF_015228065.2 Penaeus monodon | reverse complement strand
AAAAAGGGGAAAAGAGGTTTCATATCAAAGTGAGATGGGATATTCAAGCCTTTTTCAGTCATATATTTGTAACTTAGTAGAGACTTATCTGGAATGATTTTCCCAGACTGTGAACTTAGATTACTGAAATTTATATTAACTAAAAACTAACATGTGGCAACAGGAATGCAAATATCTAACCCACGTGGGAAGTTTGGAACAGCAAAATAGTATTCTATAGTCCTTTTCCATAGTATTCCTAGCAGGTCTTTTGCGAAAATCCTTCTGAACATTTATTTCTATTTCAGGGAACACCACCAATCCATCCGCACACCTGAAGATTTGTTGAGAGCAAATCCAGTCCTCAATCCAAGACTAACGCCTTCACTGCTCCAACAAGTACAGCCTCACTGCCAGCAGGGAAAAAGAAGGTCATGGATGAAAATCCGAAGAAAATACATTGTGTCATCACTGACCCCATTGCCATTGTGGAAAAGGAATCAATCAGGAAACTAATGAACGAAGCCAAAGCAAGATACACTGTAACCAGCAAAAAGGACGTTATCAAAGTACCCGATGGCGGATAAAGAGAAGCTGGTGCATGAATAAAAATCTGAGCTGGACGAGTGTGCATCTGTAGCTTTAACCCACGATTCATGGACAAGTTTGGTGACAGAGAAAATTGGACACTTTCTTCAAAAAGTACAAAGTGATTGGGAACTTCAAGATAATCATATGATAATCATGAGCAAAGCTGCAGTGGAAGTGAAATCCTGCAGGAATACTGGTTGGATGTACTGGCCACACAATCAGCGTGGCTGTTCAAAACGTGTTAAGAACTAAGACATTGAACAAAATCGGAGCCAAAGGGGAAATCTAATGAACTACTTTCATAGGTCTCTTGCCAAAAAGCAACAAATACATTGCTGGAATGCCAGAAAAAAATAAACTGATTAACAGTGTTCCCAGGAGGTAGAACAGTACTCTTGATATGTTGGAGAGGTTCACCGAGCTAAACGGCTCGTCGCATGCCCTGGCCCAAGGTAAGGACTTTAACAACACAGATCTGAGGCCTATGGTATACAACCTTTATGGACAGGCCATTATGCAAGGAATGTTTTTTTTACACTATTCAGAAAGGTAACCGAGCTGTTATCAGGTGAAAATAGACCTACCCTTCCCATGTTATCCAATCACTACATAAAAGTATTCAAGAAGAAGACACACAGAGAGAAGAAGAGGATGAACAAGGGCCACAAAACAATAAGAAAGCTACAGAAAAATATTGAGAGAAATTATACAAAAGATTTTCAAGCATGGGGATTTATGAAACGGCCTCAATGGTTGACCCAGGGATAACCAAATATGCCACTTAAAAGGCAGAGACTGTCAAAACTGAGATAATGGATGCAGCAAGGCAGATATAAAAGGAAGGAGAAGAAAAGCAAGCATAAAAAACTAGAAGACAGAAGTATTGTGCATCTCCCAAGAAAAAGATGAAACTTGATGATACCATCTGGTTAGATGATATTCTAATGGTTAAGGAAAAAGTAAAGACAGTCAAACAGAATGTCAGTTGAGGAAGAGACCTTCCTGAACAGTGATTATAATAAACACGATCCCTTCAAGTGGTAGGCTGACAGGGAGGTACTTTCCTCAGCCATAAGCCCAATTGCAAGAAAATATCTTTCAATTCTCGCTTCTAATGTGCTAATTGAAGGATTTTTTTCTTTGGTTGGGAATATTGTCTCCAAAAAGAGAGCATGCCTGAAATATAGAAATATGGACAAGCCATTTTCCCCGAAGAAGGAAAAGAAAAAAAGAGTTACAGGAATATGATGTTTGACTTCTTAGATAAACACCAATAGAATGCCCATGATTGGTTTGTCAGATTCAATAACATGATTCTATTATTCGTAGCTAAACCAAATTCAAAATTCAAAATATAAAAGTAATGAATATGTCTTTATTTTCCTTGTGAAATATAGTGTCACTCCTACCAGTCATGCATTGTCTTTCAAATGCCATTCTTGTATACTCCCAATATTAGTTAATGGAAGACTGGTAAATTCCTTAACAAAGTCCCTTTCACTACCTCATGTATCTGCTATTGAACGTGTAAATGTGGCAAAATAACCTTTGTGCCAGACGATTTAAATGTGCTCTTCACATACAAACCGGCCCCTTTTGCATCAGTCTCAAATGGAAATGACCCAGTCGGACCGGAATGCACAGGTTTATCTCGTGACAGCATGTGTATTGTTCTTGAAAATTCAATAAAATCTTTCAAAATCTATTCATGATATATGTATGTTAATTCAAATGTTACAGAATACATATCAAAAATATTTCTAACTGATAAGCTACCGGGATTTTTAAGTAAGAGACTTAAATCATTCATCAGGAACAACTGCGCGCCAGGAGCGTATCTACGAAAATTCTCAGACAGTTCTAAGGCGAAAATTTGAATCTCAAAAGTGTCTCAGGTAGGCGACGTGCCACATATAAAAATATCAAGTATATGAAATTAATACTTTTATACTATTTAAAATAGCGTATATATAGTTCAATTAGGTATTATACTAATGCAGTTATGGACACGCTCATTTCAAATAAAAACGGACATACATAAAATAATATACATGTACATGTGGCACAATACCATTCGGGCATTTGCGCTCATCAATCTGTTTAACATTCAGAAATACCTTCAAATGTATGCATAGGTGTTTTTCTAATTTAATGCGCTGCTTTCAAATATAAATACATATTTACAGGAAACAAACATGATTAACGTAATTGAAATGACTTTTGCTGAAGCGCTTTCTGCTAACTATTGTGATTAATAAATACCTTCAAGATATGTTTTTGCAGATTAAACATGTTTTTGTGTTTTGCGTAAACGTTTAATATAAAACATTAACACTCAACTTTTTAAAATTTCAGCGTTTTTGCCACTCGGGTCCAAAAGTTCTCCCCAAAAAGGTTTTGGGTCTCAAAAATGTAAGACAGGCGAAGAAAACCTTTCCTGAAAATAGTTTAAAAGGCATAATTTTTTTAATTATATATTATTATATTATAATATTTTTAATCTATAATATAATATATATTAATATATGTATATATGTATATATGTATATATTTTAAATATGTATATATGTATATGTTGGTTTGTGGGTGTGTGTGTGTGGTGTGTGTGTGTGTGTGGGGGGGTGGGGTGTTGTGTGTGGGGTGTGTGTGTGTGTGTGTGGTTATTTACGAATCAGTGTGCTTGTAAATATTTCACTGCTTTGAAAACCCAGAACCCCGGGACATTTATTTGGGCCTGATACGGGGGGCTACCGATCCATAATAAAACTAATAGCGAGTAAAAGTGGGAGATTATTATTTACTTTCTTCTATTTCGTAATTATATAAAAAAGTTTTGGTAAGTATTAAAATTTGGTAGGTATTATCAATTTCCTTTTATTTAGTTGGGGAGAAATTTAGAGGTAGACTAAAAAAGAGAACCCAATTTTCCTTCCCATTAATTACGATTATTCCTCTATACAATACATATTGCCTACGCGTCTAGTGAACCCCCCTAATCCTATCGTAACCCTAAACCAACCCTAACAGAAAATGACAAAAAGCAACATAAAAATCAACCAAAAGCCCAGTGGTGGTGATCGGTGGCGGTGTCCAGCATTTCTCTTACCCTCCGTTTCCTCACACGCCCCCTCACGCGCATGGCGGGGGTATGGAAAGGGTCGCGACGGAAAACCGGGTACCTGAGCCCCCTCATTCGGGGTAAACCACCAGCACGCTACTTGGCTTGTAGAACCTCCCCCCTTTAAAGGGAAAACTTTTACCATACAGGGGAACAGTTTGTAAAGTAATCGTTCAGCAGTAGTTAATAAGGAAACACATCAAACATCTACTTTACAGGGGAAAAAAAAATTTTATCATGCTCTCGAAAGGGCTCGCAATGCCTTTATCCTTGCCCTTAAATGGAACTTTTTTTTGATGAAGGGCTGAAGGGAGAGAGCCCACCTGAGAAAGCATTTTTTTAAATTTCACCTTTAATGAACATAGGGTTTAAAAGGTCCGTTTTCCTTTACGGATGACCCGTGCATTCAAAAAACTTGAATTTTTTAAAAACCCAAGAAAAACCCCCAAATTTCCTTTTATCGTGGAAAAAGATTTCTGATAGGTCTTGAATTTGAAAGGTAGTAGCACACGGATGTAAACACACTCGAATGGGCTGAAAAAGAAAGCAAAAACATTATCACTCCCATCTAGCTGATCGTAAAAGTTTTTCCATGGGGAGCTTGTAAAAACAGGGCACTGGCTAAGACGCATTGACCCCGTAAAAAGGCGCTCTGACATATTGCCATCTAAAAAGTACGTTTTGTGCTTAGCAAATCGTTAAGGGAAGCAGAAACTTGCGAAAAGTTTTCACGAAGCGTGGGGTAATAGGCATATGCCAATGAATTTCATCAAGCCCTCCGCTTTCCGGGACGGATACTGCGAAGGGCCTCGCCCTTAGAAACCCCAATAGGCGAAAACGTTACCGACCCACGACAGCCCAAAGGAAAAAAGTGACGTGGGCGTGTCCGAACCGCTTCTTTAAATTGAGGGTAAGGTGGCGTTGACAGGCTTGGAAAAGGGAAAGAAGGCGAATAAGTGGTCCCCCGGGGTTTCGCTCCACACCACCAGGTCATCCAGGTAAAATCTAACGCCAAAGGCACTAGTAATAAGGTTTTCATGACCCTTTGGAAGGGCAGGAGCATCCGGAAGCCGAAAGGGCAATACGGGCCCTTTTCCCACAGCCCTAAAGGGAGTTACAAAAGTTTGACACAGGAACAGCACAGACGTCAGTGGCATTGTAATAACCTTGTAGCAGGCCAGTTTGCCAGGGAAGGCCTGACCCAAGTGTCTATGATTTTCCTACAGTGGAAGAGGGTACGAGTCGTACAGTAACGCTGTTCACTTCCTATAGTCCACGCACAGAGGGTAATCCCCTCCCCCTTTTGGCCCCAGCACCACAGGGGATGCCCGGGGACTTTAAGCGGGGTCAAATCATCCCCTGCTCCAGCAATCGGTGGACTCCTTTTTCAAGAACTCCCGTTCCCCGGTTGAGCGATACGGAGCTTGGGAATGGGATTTGGGATCATCAGTTGACATCATACGGCAGAGGGCAAGTGGGGGGTGCACCAAAGAGTCCCGGATACTCCTGCAGAAAAAGGTAATATCCCCCCTGGGGTCAGAAAGGTGGGGAGTTTTTGTTCTAGATTGTCTAGTAAAAGTGTTCTCGGTTTTGGGTTCTTCACTGGAACAATGGTTAAATTCCAATACCCCGGGGGTCACATGGCACAACCCGACACCTTTGCTCATCTATTTTTCTATTTTTACTGTCTGTCCACCCCTTGATAACCCCATTTTAAAAAAGTTCAATCACAAGTCGCTTTTTTTTGCCTGTGGGGGAGAAGAATATTTTTTACATCAGATACAGTTAATCACCCAAAAGGGACCCGAATATCGAGAGTGAGGGCTGGCGGGCAGGGGGAAAGGAGTGCCAATACCAAATCTCCCCCCTTAAATTCCTTACTTTAAATTTTATTACTATCGAAACGTTTTTTCATCTTATGTTGTGTTTTGCCAAGAAAAGCAGGAGCAAAAGAAAGTGGACTTAAAACTTTTTTTTAAAAATAAACTATGTAGTGCCGCTGGGAATTTTCTTCTTCGCCAACCAACACTCCTTTAACCCCTTAAAGGACCCCTTACTTCATGACCGTAAAGAGCTAAAAGGGGAGAATATCCCAGGTTTCCTGCACACTATCCCCCACCGAAAAAAAAAGTAGTCTATAAAAATTCCCATTCAGAACCTGGCCCAAAAACAGTAAGCTTAATCATTTTTGAGGGTAAGGTGGAAATCTCTCCACTATCCTGATCGTGGTGGAAGCAGTCGATTTAAACTGTTGAATGCCAGTGTTTCATCACTTTCCAAATAAACCAAAAGAAAAAATTGGACCCCGGGTTGCGCCCCCGCGGAGGCAGCCCTATTTGAGTGAAAACTTAACGGACCCTTTCAAACGTTCTTTGGGTTAGCTTTTAAGAGGAGGCCTCGGGGTACCTTTTGGGCTGAATTATAATAGTCAAAGATTTTGGTCCCCCTTTTTTCGTCTTGGGCAAGGGGCGACGTCTATAAGATCTACTAAAGGTTCGTTAGTTACTGGATTAGAATAAGTGGATACGGTGAAACGCCGGGCCCCTTTTTCCCTTTAACCTGACAGTAGGCAGACGACAATATTTACATGTCCGTTCATTTAGGCCAGTAGAAAAGCCAAATATTTTTTCCCCTACTTTAGAAATCCAAATGCCCCCGCAATATTATGTGAGCAAAGGCAAGTATGTGATCACGGAGAGGGAGAGGCAAAAAAATTTTATGAATTTGTTTCCAGGGGGCAGTATAGGAGTATGCAAGGGTCTATACGACGCATTAAAAAACCGGACTTAGGTTAAAAAACAGTTCGGGTACCTTCCAACTCCCATGTCAAGAGACACAAAAAGTCTTTTAACTGTACATTACCCTTTTTTTCTTTAATCAATTATCCTAGTTTTGGGTGATTCATAGTACCCAAAATGCCCCCGTTTTTTATCTCTGCCCTACGGAATCTTCAAGAAATCCCTAAGAAAATCCCCCCTTTTTAAAATTTTTTTTTTCAAAATTGGTACATCCCCATGCAATTCTTCCAGGGGGGCGCCATTACTAATTGCACGACCTTTTCTCTTCTGCGAGTGACCCACAGCAGGAATGAGTGAAGGGTGCTCTCTCTTAACCCTCTGTTGTTCTCGCTGGGGGTGAGGGGAGACCACAGGGTATGGTCGCATCTGTCTCCCGCGAGATCGTCCCCCGCAAAACTGAAATACCTGATAGGTATCCCCATCAACCCCCTAATTTGACATAATCTGTACCAAACCCGAGTCAGGTAAAAATCTGCATAAAGGTACACCATCCGCTCCCCTTACACTACACCGTTTGAAAAAAACCCTTCGCCTGTATAGCATCCGGTGAAGTATTTCATCCGTAGCACCCGGGAGATTAAAGAACCAGAAACCAGCAGGATACCGACTGGCGGCATGTCGGACGAACGGTGGGAAACCCAAAATACCCCGTGGAGCGAAGGGTTGAATAAAGGATGATAGACCAAAAGGGGAGGCATTTCAGAGGGTGTTGGGAGGGGCAGAAATTAAGTTTAACTTTAAAAAAAGAGAGGGATGTGGAGAGGGAAAACGTCGTTTGTCAAACCCCTGTAACAAGGTCACGAGTGCTAGGAGAACGTCTGGTTTCAATTTTGGGCATGGATATTCATGATCAGTTCTTTACAATACCTACAAAAGAATTTTTCCCCACACAAGTCTCGCTGGCCCAGATCACGAGTCCCGGGGGAACTTCTGTCTTACCACTTCCACTCCACCCCAAGCCCACCGTAAAAAGTCCTTCACTGGTTCTGAATGAGATGCGGTAGACTCACGTGACCTAGAGGAAAGTAAAAGGATTTGTGGGGCATAGTGGTCAGCAAAAAGGGCCCACACAGATATATGAGTAGTCCGCGCTCCCACGTGAGAGCGTACCTTTTGGGGGGATCGAATTTTTACGTCCTCAAGTATTATTAGCTCGAGCAAACTTTCTAATCTAGGACCATGAGCTCATTTCAACCCATTACGACCAGAAGTTTTTTGGGGTATAAACTTAAATAGATTGCCGCGGCCTTAGCAGCTGCGGAACTCTTGCCTATCGCTTTAGGGAACCCTTCTTTTAGACATTCGAAGCTCTTTTTTAATACTCTAATCCTTAACACGGTAACATCAATAGCGGAGAAACACCTCTTTTGCTCTCCAACGAAAACGCTACTATTAACAAACCCATTTGTCCCTTTTCCAACTGTGCAAGGGGGGCCCTCGAGTGCGTAAAGAAAAATTCGGTTTTATTTTTTCATTTAAAATTGGTACAAATTTAAAAGCCCCCTTAAGTTTTAAAAAAAAAAGGGATATCACCTAAACATTTAGAAAGCCTCAAAAGCTTATTTTCAGCCTTAAATTTCCCACCCCAATTTTAAATTTCTCCCAATTCATATTGACCGGGGGGCATTTCTTTCCATCACCCTGAATTGTGGGGAACCCGATTTAACGTCTCTTACTAATTTCTTTAATTTTTAAAAAAATTATCCAAGACAAGGTCACGAATCATATGTTTTCGAAATGGGATTGAATAGAAAGTTTTTAATAAAAACGCCAAATCACTCCACTGGCTTTTGGTTCAAACCCGCAGCCTTTCGCCCCAGGGATGAGCTACAAAAAACCTCCACCGTGAACATTGCGACCAAAAAAAATTTAGCTAGAAAAATCAATTAACACCAAAAGAAAAAAACACAAATCACACGATTATCAATACATCGCAAAAAGGGCCCAAATAAACACGAAACCGCCTTCAAATGCGGATAACAAAAGGGGGCAGTGAAAAACTGCAACACTCACATAGGAACACTATGAGAGGAAGGGGAAAAAAAATCCCAAGCGAAGAAAGCAAGCCGGGAAGAAAAACTTCAGCTGGCAACGCAAAGCACGAAGCTAAAGGAAATACTCATATAAAAGGCTTAGGCACAAACACTCGAAAGCAAAAGCCCTTTGAAAAACACGCGAAGAGTAAAGATTCCCTCAATAAAAAAACTAAAAAAAAACAAATGGGCAAACGTTCAAATCCCGGTCAGGGCCCCTTTATTACGAACAGTGGCGTAAATATTTAATGCTTGAACAAGCAGAAGCCCGAGACCTTTTTTCATCTTTGGGCCTGATAGGGGCTACCCAATAATAAAAATAATAGCGAGTGAAGTGCGAATTCATTTATTTACTTTTTTTATTTCTTAATTAATAAATAAGATTTTGGTAAGTATTAGAATGGAGGTATTTATCTATAGCCTTTTTTTGCTTTTGGAGTAATTTAGAGGTAGAAGAAAAAAGTAACCCAAATTCTTTTCATTAATTACGTTATCTTTTAAAAAAATACTCATATGCCCGACTCAGTGTAATCGCCCTTTAAACCTATCTAAAACCCTAAACCAACCCAACCAAGAAAATGACAAAAGCACATAGAAAAACAAAAAAAAAAGCCCAGGGTGGTGATCGTTTGCGGTATCACAAGTCTCTCTCAATAATAGTAATATATAATATATAATTATATATATAATATAATTATAAAAATATATAATATATATATATTATATATATATATTTTTGTGTGGTGTATGTAAAAATATATAACACACCAAAACACAAAACAAAACACAAAACACCCAAAACAAAACAATACAACCCCCATATAAAAACCATACAGACACACACACATGCGCACAAACACAAACACAAACACACACACGCACACAACACACACACCCACACACAACACATTCACACAAAACACACACACCAAACACACACCACACATACGATACACAACACTACCATACACATACACACACCAAAAACACATACTTATAGTGATGAAAGGTTTGGGCATTATTATCTTGTACTATGGAGTTTATCTCTTTGGGGAGTGTTTTTTGTGGGTGAGTGCCCCCAGGGATGGTGGTGGATGGTGATGTCGGGGATCAACGGGGGAGCCGGGAGGCTCCCCCTCGGCTAAAGGGCTGGGAGCCCGTGTTGCTGAGCTGTTCGTGTTTGCTGGAGGACGGGGCCTCGAGCATTATGGCTCCATTTTTTTCTCTGCACTCTAGTTACCGTTGTGTGGGATTGCAGTAGGGGCTCTCCCGCCATGGGGTAAGATGCGGCATAATTCTACCACCAGCGGCTGTTGTGGGCGTCCTTGTCTTAGAAATTGTGTGTGCTCCAATTCTGTAAGAATCTACCCAGGGGGTGTTGGGCTACCCAGTGCAGCAACACCCTTCTTCATGGTCAATGGTCTGTATGATCTCCCATGCGCATTTGAACCTAGTTGTTTCTTGATTCTCTATTATTCCCTTGGATAGTCCCAGTAGCTCATAGTTGTGGGTTGGTACCATCCGGGCCCGAGTGGGAGGATTCGTTTTTCTCTGTGAAGCTGAGGAGGAAGGCACGAGCTGGGGCATTGATTTTCTCCCTAAAGATTTTTCGGCTTGGTTTTATGATTATGGATTGGGGGGCATACCCCCCCAAAATGTCAGTAGTCTGTCAGCAAGCTCATTCCCTCTGAGCCTATGTGGCTGGGGACCCAGTTTGATTCCTTTTACCCCGAGCAAGAATCCTCTGTGCTAGTGAGGATAGTGTCGAAGGAGATGTTTTCTTTTGGGGGAGCTTGCTGCAGCAGTCAATCGCGCTCTGGAGTCTTTTATAGACCACGTGTCCCTTTAATCAGGGGTTCGTGGTTAGGACTCCCCCTGATGCAACTGCCTTTGCCGAGCGAGGAGGGGTTGTTATTTCCCCCAGGATTGTTGGTATCCCTTTCTGTAAAAAGACGCCTGCCGGTGGTTTAAAGGGTCGACTGATCCATCCGTAAGTGGGTTACTACCGGGGGGAGTGAGGCAGAAATGACCCCATAGTTCCCGCCTTTAGGTAGGCAGGTGTTGATTCTTTCTCTTTGACAAGCCATAACAGAAACTCGATCAAGGTTCGCGCCCCCCGGGGGGGCTTTAAAAAAGTCGGAGGGGGGAGCCATGCCCCTTGGGAAGTAGTTTTTCTTTGGGTGTGTGAGATGTTGATTATTTAAAAAAATTGCCTCAAAGCTAAGGTCATTTGCGGCGAACACCTTATCAGATAGAAATATTAGAAATTTAAAACTTTTAAAAATTTTTAAAAAAAATCTTACAAATAACAAAAATATATTAAAATAAGGATAAAAAATGCTCTAAGTATATAAAAGTTATTTCATAAATATTTTGCATAATTAAATTTTTTTGAAAATATTTGCTCCCTAAGGAAACTAAAAAGCCCCTTATGTCACAATCCTCCCCCAAACTTTTTCAGTGTTATTTTGGGAGACAAATAATAGTCTTTTGGTTGGAATGTTGCACATTTCCCCTACATGTGCGACCGTTTTAAGGGTTGGCATCCCACACAAAGTGCTCGACTTTAGCCATTATCGGTCCTGAGTCAGTCTGTGGCTCGATTTTAGTTGTTAATAAAACTTCCACTTTTGGGTTGGGGTGGATGTGGTCACCCAACTGCCAAGACATCTCTTCTCTTTT
>NC_051386.1:23489991-23502345 GCF_015228065.2 Penaeus monodon | reverse complement strand
TTTTATTATATATATATATATTTATATATTTCTTTATAAAAATATAAATATTTTTAAAATATTTTAATTTTTATATTAAAAACTAAATATATATAAAATAACACCCCTAATATATGTTTTCACCCGGAATCTGAGTCTTTTTCCTATCTCGGAAAATTTTTTTCTGTCTGAAATTCCCAAGGATACTCCCTCTGGGTTTTTTAAAATTGAATGGCCGCATAGCCAAGAGACCTTCGTGAAAAAAAGGGCAACTTAGGGGTTTAGGGTACCTTTCTATTTTTTTAAAACCTTTTGGCACCCAAAGGTTTTGGGTTTTAGCCCGGAAATCGTAAAAAGGATTCGACCCAGGCGACCCCTTTCTCCCACTGAAGGAAAAACATCATCCACAAGTAAAAGACTGCCATTTTGGAAGTTCCCCGTATTACTGATCGAGTTTAACCCCAAAGATGCCAAGTTAGTTTTTGGGTCTATGGCAAGATCATTAAGCATATGCAAAAGTTGTTTCGTTGGATTCCAAGGCTCACCCCCCTTTTCCCTGAAGCGGGAAAAAGGTTCACTTTTCCAAACTTTTTTTTTCGCTACTGGGGCAGGTTTGAATATTGATTCCAAAAATATGACCCAAAAAAAAAACTATCCCCATTTAAAACGTGGAAGCTTTTTGACTCACCCCCCCCCTAAAAAAGGCCCATTTGTCAAAATCTTGCGGGCCCGGGTCATGCTAAAATTTCCCTTTTGGGTTTTTAGTTTTAAAGAAAAAATTTGTTGTTTTCCCCGGCAAAAGGTCAATAATTACGGGATGAAATGCAATTCACGCTAAAAAACCCGCGGGGGCTATAAAACCAAAAGAAACAGGACTGTTGACCAAAATTTTCTGCTCCCATGGGCCCTTTCCCTTTCTCTTCACAACTCTCATTTTCCAAATGGAACTTGTGTCCGGGGCTGTGTTTCCATCTTTCTTTTCCCTTATTCCCCCCCTTTGGCCATCATCTGATTTTTCACCTATTTGGGGATATACACAGCCACCCCACACACACAACCCAACACACCACACACACACAAAAAACACCCCCAAAACAACAATATAATTATAAAAAAGAAAATATATATATATATAATTTTAAATTTTATACAAAAGATATATTAATAATATATATTTATTTTTCTAATATTTTAAAATATTATTAATTATATAAAATTCTTTTGACATAAAAGATACCCCAAAAGATATTTTAATTAGATTAGATTCTTAATAATCCATATATTTTAAATATTTATATTTAAACTATTTTAAAATATTAAAATATAAATTTTTCAAATTTTTGGATATTATCGGGAAAATATAAAATAATATATAATTTTTTAAATTTATAATTATCTTATATGTTTTTTGATAAAACACCCCCAAAACCACACCCACACACAAAACCCACACACCCCACCACACACACACACCCCCCAAAACACCCCCCCCCCCAAAAACCCCCAACCCCCACACCCCCACCCCCAAATATGTATATATATATATATATATATATATAATAATATATTTTTATATTATATATATATAATAATAGGGGTATCAGTAAGATATAAGTAATGATCTATAATAATTATTATTAATAGTTAAAATAAAATTATAGGTTTTAGAGTTTTTTAATAAAAACATGGTTTTTAAAAATTCCCAAAAATTATCTTTTATTATATTAAATTATATAAAATTATTTTTTATATATAAATATATATTTTATACAAAAGGGTTTTTTTATAAATTACAAAACCACAACGGGGGGCCCCGCTTTTAGATACTTAAAATTATATAAATTTTATATATAAAAGGGAAATTAAAAATTTATAAAAAATTTTATTATATAAAATTATATTATTTTAATATATATAAAATTATTTATAAAATCTTTAAATTTATATTATATATTTTTAGATATATAATATATTATTTTCTAAAAATATATATTAATATATTAAAATTTAAAATATTTTATATTATTATATATTGATATATATATATATAGATATTTTTATATAATCATTTTAATTTTTTATATATATATGCCCCCTAACACCCCCCCAAAACACTCCCCCCAAAAAAAAACCCCCAAAAAAAAAAAACCCCCAAACCCCCCCCACACCACAACACACACACACAAAACCCCCCAACCCACACCCCACACCACACACACCACACAAAACACACACCACACACCAAAACAAAACCCCCCCACACCCCACACACCCCAACACACAAAAACACACACGGGGGTGTAACACAAAAGTGTATATTTAAATTTCACCCCGGGGGCTTTGGCTTTGGGGGAAAAAACCGCGACAGAGTTCGCCCCCGGGGGAAATTTTGGCAAAATTGTCAGAATTCTATAAATTTTTTCACGGGCGGAAGCTTTAAAATCCGGTTTATATAAAAAAACCAAATTAGTTGTAACGGGGAAAAGAACAGAAATTTGGGGGGGCCCCAGCATGTGTGTTTTAAAAATGTGGAACCCGAGGGGGTTTGGGCCTCAAGTTGGGAAAGTTTTTGTGCAATATCAACATCCTATTTTGGTTAAATTTGTAATATACCTTGTTTGGTAATAATGTTTAGTAATAAAACGGATATCACATTTATAATTGTGTTTATATGGCATCATAGATATTTTTTCGGAAATTGGTAAATATCAAAATTTAATGTCATGTGTTTTGTGGGGATCTGGAATGTTTTTAAAAAAAAAAATTGTTAGGGGATTTTTTATAAGCTATTAAAAAGCAGGGACTTATTTCTACATATCACAGTCGACTTTGGAAACTTAACGCGTCGGGACTTGGGCATTTTTAAGTCAAGATCAGAACCCCCCCCCCCAAACACCTCTGCTCTCTCCTCTCTCTCATCAACCACCCAAATCTCCTCTCTCGCTCTCACTCCTCTCTCTTCCTGCCCCCTCTCTTTCTCTTTCACACATCCACCCACTCTGTGTGCCAGTGTAACTCAATTTGGGTCCCATGAGAGTTAATACCATATTAAATATGTTCTTTTGCATGGAAATAAAGACTGAATATTTCTTTTTTAACTATATACAGTTGAGCATAAGAAGCATAAAGGCCATAAACAAGTCAGCACTATTTTTGAGCTGCCGTGGTGTTTTCGTAAAATCATATGAGGAGAGAAACTTACCCTGGCTAAGACATTTCCACGTTTCACCCAGTTACAGCAAACACATACAATATTTCTTATTTTATCAGCATTATATGAGCACGTTCATTGAATTTCATTCACTTATAAAATTTCTTTAAATTTATAATAGTCATTGCTATCAAAGGCATATTACATGTTCAAACTTTATACAAACATTATTGACTTTATACGAAATCGAAGAAATGAACTGAGGCACCATGTGTTTGTAAGGAAAAGTTTCCAGATATTTCCATTGATCTCTGTATTCATGTTTATGTCTTTGATCTCTGAATACAGAATGAACTAGCAATATATTTAATGTATTCCCGTTGTAAAACAGGCACAGCTAGGTTTCTCTGTTGAAAAAGTAAGCACAAGAGACACGAGGTGGGCCTCTGGTAGCGATTTCAGGCTTGTTTTCAGGCAAGAGGTTTAGATGAAGATGTTTTACAGCACAACGCATCGCTGAAACTCTGAAAGGCTTGTAGCAACACGACCCCTCAACTTGAAATTTGGCGTAGTCTCCCAGGTTGGGTCACGCCAGGTCAATGACCTTGGGCAGCAAGCTCCCCTCATTCCCTGCACGCTTACACAGAGTACGTGTACTTAAGCTGCAGAATCCAGAACCGAGAAGCAATTAAGAAGACTAGAGGTCTTACAAATCTTCAATAAATATCTTACAATAAACAATAAATATATTAAAAATCAGAGCATAAATATTATGCTCTAAGTGTATAAAATTATTACAGAAATATTATGCTTAATTAAATTCTTATTGAAAATATTAATCTCCCTAAGGAAACTAATAAGACCCTCTATGTCACAATCTTCCCCCAATACATTTTTCAGTGTATATGGGGGAGACAAGTTCATACACTATTTGTGTGACCGTTAATGGCTCTTGGTATTCCTCACATAGTACTTAATTTTTAACCATCATCGGCCCTTGAGTCAGTCTTGTGTGCCCGATTCTTAGTCTTGTTAATATAACTTCTACTTTTCAATGGGGATGAATGCTGGTCACCCAACTGCCAAGTCATCTCTGATCTCTCGCAGTTTGTTTCTAGAGGTATGCCTCCATTGTTCCTTCCATTTATCGCGAAGACAACTCCTGATGCTGGGTTTCAGGTCGGTGTGTGGGAGAGGAAAATGAGCATCAATGGGCTGAGCAGCAGCTGCCTTTGCCTTCCAATCAGCTCGCTCATTCCCACTGATACCAACATGCGCTGGCACCCAACATAGAGTTATCTTTTTAAGTGTTGACATCAGTGCACACCAAACTTAAACCTCCCTCACTATTGGATGTGATGAGTTTAAGCTCTGATGCTTGCAAGGCACTACGAGAGTCACAATATGATACAAGTGCTGAAGAAATTTCTCTCTGACTTCTGCTTCGGATCTCTCCCCCTTTCCCAGTTCCAATCAAATCCAGCTCGACTTGATTAGTCCAAGGTGGGAACTGAGGAATTCCAACAGCCAGAACCTTAGTGAGATTTGAATAAAGATCTTCACAAGATTCTTCATTCTCTTACTATAGTGTCGGCTATACTCAAAGGGGTTAAAAACCAATCTGGATGTAGGAGATCCTGAAAGCCTTTGTAGTCTCGTATAATAAATCTGGTTCATGTAGTCCCGGTGTTATGAAAGAGGAGGTTCTCACTCTCAGCATATAGGCATTTCACAGGTGAAGACCTGAAAGCCCCTATACAGATTCTGAGAGCTTCAAAATGAACCGAGTCCAACATCCAGAGAACAGTGGGAGTTGCAGATGAATAAGCCTCACATCCATAATCAAGCCTACTATGAATAAGCGCTTGGTAAAGCCACAGAAGCGTTGTGCGGTCTGCACCCCAAGATAGATGTGAAAGAACATGCAAAATATTAAGTGCTTTTGTGGCCTTCACTTTTAACTGTTTGATGTGAGGCACCCATGCAAGCCTTGAGTCAAAAATTCGACCAAGTACTTTGCCTCTTGGACAAATTGCAGTGGGTTTGCTCCTCGTCTGTGGAAATGTATAGCCATGGTCTTGCTTGGAGAAAATTAGAACACATGGTATGTTGCCCACTGTACAACCCGATTTATTGCATTCTGCATGTGTCCTTACACATTCCGTAAGCTTTCTTCTGAGCAGTACAGTGTAAAGTCATCCACATACAGATTACATGAGACAGTACTTGGAACAACCTTTACGATGTCATTTATAGCAATGGCAAACAGGGTCACACTTAAGACACTCCCTTGTGGGACCCCTTCCATCTGATCTTCCAGATTATAGAAACTATTTCCCACCCAAACTCCGAACATCCTGTTAGTAAGGAAGCTTTGTATGAAGGTACTTAATGTCATACAGCTTCATGAGTATGCTATACTTCCAAGTAGTATTGTAAGCCTTTTCAAGGTAAAAGAAGACTGCTATGTGACGTCGCTGTGCGAAGGAATCCTGTATAGCACTTTTCCATACCCACAAGTGCATCTGTGGTCGATCTCAATTTTCTAAACCCATATTGATACGGGTCAGCACGTATTCCTTTTCCAGCAGCCATGTCAACCTGAAATTTACCCTTTTCTCCATCTTTTCTCATTGCAGATGCAGCTGGTGAGAGAAATTAGTCTGTAATTTCCTGGTGTTGAAGCATCCTTGCCAGGTTAAGGACAGGAATGATTATAGCTGCTTTCCATGTGGATGTCACTGTGCCCTCCCTATAGATCCTATTGAACAGGTCCAACAGGAACTTCTTGGAGTTCTCCGGTAAGTGAGATATCATTGGTATGGAATATCGTCACTTCCTGGGGCAGTCTTACGGCAGAGCTGCAAAGCAGAGTCGGCAAGTTATATGGAAGTTCTGCTGCAGTCCAACTGAAGAACAACACCGGGTTTCGTTCCTGTTCAGTCCGAGGAGTGAAGAATCGGGCAGTGTAAGATGCTCCAGAGTAGATCTTGCCATGGGTTTAGCTAGCTCACTTGCAACATCTTTTAATCTGTAATGATTGAGCCATTAATCTACAAAACAGGTGGTGACATGGATGTGCTCTTTCCAACAATCTTATGCACCTTGTCCCATACCCATGCTAAGGGGGTCCAAGAATTAGTTGAGGAAACATACTGTCTCCATGACATCCGTCTAGCCTCCTTTAGCACTTGCCTGCCCTTACCTCGGGTCCTTTTGTAATGGATCTAGGTTACAATGCTGGGGCGTTGCTTCAACTGCCTTAATGCTGCTTTTCTTGCTCTGACAGCTTGTTGGCATTCATCAGACCACCATGGTACTGGAGGTCGACAGTCCCGCTACTTTTGGGAATGGACGATTCTGCTGCAAGCTGAATTTGTGATGTGAAGTGATTAACAGAATCTTGAACACATTAGAAATCATTCACAGATCAACTGCAGTATTGCAAGGATCTAAAAAGATTGCAGTCCGCATGTTCATGTCGCCATCTCTGTACTCCATTGGCTGGAATATTATTCACCTCCTGCAAAAGTATTGGAAAGTGATCATTTCCATGTAAGTCTTCCATGACCTGCTAAGTGAAATTCAACTGTGAATCAGGTGGAGAATCTCCCTGTTTGAATTTGGAAATTTGTGGGAGTGTCAGTGCATCTACTCTTAAGAACAAGGGCTACAAGGCCCTTCCTCGAGGGTTGCACAAAGTCTCTCCCCAGAGGTGATGCGACCATTGAAATCTCCAAGAGTAGAAATGGATGTGGCAATTGCCCAAGTAGATCTTCCAAATCATCTATGTTGAGATTATGCGGAGGAAGGTAGATGGATGCAACAATGTAAGGTCGTGTCAAGCCTATTCTCACAGCCTTCACCTGCAGTGTTGTCTGCAGGTGGATGGCCTGGAAGGGAATATCCTGATGTACCAGTACTTTAGGTTGTCCGTTTCCAGGATCTTGGGAGTACCTTTTTAAGAGTTGTTTACCTGTGGAACTAGTTTCCACAGGCTTCCTTTGGACAGGCTCAGGCAACTGATGGACCTGAGCTCCAGCTGCCACCATTGAGGCCCCTGGATCCCTGCTTGATGGCTTCAAAGACCCCCACTCTGGGAGAAGTCTTTTGAACAAGTTCAGGATTCATTTGCCTGGGCAAAAGTGTACCTAAGTTTTTGCTTCAAGGGCATTTTGCCTAGCAGTGGAGGCCCCTGTGGATGTAATGGCAGCGTGATCTGTCACCATTGAGGAGCCTTGACTGATGGCTCTAAAGACCTTACCTTGGGAGGAGGATTCTCCTCAATAGACCCCTCACTCCTACTCCATTTCTGGTGGATCAACTCACTAGAGGCAGTTTCAGCAATTGAGGTCTGACATTTAAAGGTAGTGGCATAGTGTGTGGTGGAAGAAGTGTTGGAGGGCAAGGGTTGGTGGGAAGAAGGATGGCTAGAACTGAAGCAAGGACCTACCTGGCTGTGCAAACAGCACAGGGACATTGCTCTGCCTCTGGAAAACTAGTTTTCTCCTTGCTCCTTATAACCAATACTTCTTTTTCAAATTTGTATCTTTATAGTGCTTTGAAGAAGCTTCATGAACTTCTTTGCAGTAGTAACAGCATATTGGGCCTGAACAGTTGTCATCACCTTGATGAGCTTTTGTACCACACTTTATACATACTCTTGGTTGTCCATTTTCTTTAAAACGGCAAGAATTGGCTCCATGCCCTGGAAGCAGGGTTATGGGCATTTGAAGCACCACATAGGGTTGGGCACATATGGCTTTACCTTGAGGTGGTACAATGCCAACTTAACTGATTCTGGAAGGACTGACATTTCAAAAGTTAGAAGGAGAGCTGGTATCGACTGTTCCAAACCATCTACTTTCTTCTTAAAATGCTTTACTGCCACTACATTAAAATTCTCTAGTTCCTCTAACAGTTTTCTCCTCAGAATACCTCATCAGGTCTTGGGAAAAGACAATTCCATTACACTGACTGAGGGTTTTTGTGAGGAGAACATGAAACTTGAGCCCCAGGAATGTTGCATATCACACGCACACCTCAACTATCAGGCTACCATCTCGCTGTGGGGTGATGCAAGGATCATGTTGACATACTTCAACTATTTTCTGATGTACTTCAAAAATGTCAAGATCCATGATTGATACACCATCAGTGGTCTTCACTACTAGGTACTTACTATAGGAAATACTCTCATATTTTACCAGGTAAGATTTCCTTAATGGATTGAGGAGGACTTTTCTCCTCCTTACCTGATTTAGGAACCTGGGAACCATTACAATTCCCATTCTTGCTCTTTGGGAGCTGGAAAGGTTCCAGAGTGACAACATGTGATGTTCCAGAAGGAATGGCTAGGGGATTGCATAGGTCGTCAGGGAGAGAGCTAGATCTTGTAAATTTGTAGTAATCATATGAATTAGTATTCTTTTTTTGCTCACCCCACCCACCCACCATGGAGTCCAATGAGGGGAAGCTATAGTTGGGGCTCAAAATCTCCCAACAGGCACAGGAGTAATGAGTCTCCTGAAATATACAGGAGACAGGAGTCCTGGTAATATGGGATGCCACGCATGGCAAACATACATGAGAGAGTTCTCCCTGGTCCAAGATAGAATGATTCAGGGGTGGTGCACCATCCCCTCTCATAGACCTTGTTGGCACCAGGAAGCCATTTTGTCTCATCCCTCACTGGTGACCCCTCCAGTGTGGTAGCCCTCTGGTCCGGCTCAGCAGATTATTGGGACCTCAAGCCCCCCCCCCCAGGAACTCCGCATAATCATCATTTCGTTGCTCATTCGTATAAGATTTGCAAAAATCTGGCATAGCCCGGGCTTTCATATATATGGCCCAGCTTGTGGGCAGCTATTTATGACTGTCCCATTTTATTCTCTGACACACTATGCTTACCGTGGTGGCAGGATTGCCAGCAGGTGTTCCTGCTGCCATGATGTAAGCTTGCGCATAATCTCTTTACTAGCCCAGCAGCTGTTGTGGGCGGACCCCATCTCAGAATTTGTGTGTGCTCACAATTCTGTAAGTAATGTACCAGCATGGCGTTTGGCTCGCCACAGTGCATGCAACACCTGTCTGCATAGTCAGTTGTCTCTATGATCTGCCATGCGCAAATGTAACCTAGTCTGATTCTGTGAAGAATGACTTCAGTATCTCTGTTGATTGCTTCAGAGAGTGCCAGTGACTCATAGCCTGTAGCGTCTGAGTACCAACCGGCCGAGGGGGAGAATCTCGTTTTCTCTCTATAAAGCTGCAGGAGGAAGGCACGAGCTATGGTATTACATTTCTGCCTTAAGATTATCTGGCTCGATTTTATGATCATGAGATTTGGGGGCATACCTCTGCCAATGTCAGCTAGTCTGTCAGCAAGCTCATTCCCTTTGATGTCTATGTGGCTGGGGACCCAGTTTATGATTATTATTCTACCCTGAGTAAGAGTCCTCTGTGCTATATTAAGGACATTGGTCAGGAGGTAGATGTTGTCTGGGTGAGCTTTGTTGTAGACTGTCAGTGGGTGCCCTGGAGTCTGCATGTATGACCACGTGTCCTTCCCTCAGGAATGCATGGGCTAAAGCTCCCATGATCACAACTGCTTCTGCCTGTAGCGAAGAGGTATTGTCTGTTACCCTCATGGATTGTGTGGATCCCTTGCTGCAAAATCGGCGCCTGCAGTGTGATTTAAGGGAATAGACTGATCCATCCATGAAGTATATTCTACTACCTGGAGGAGTGATGGCTGAAATGATCTTCTCAACTTCTGCCTTTAGACTAGGGCATGGGGTATTGATTCTTTCTCCTTGATAAGCTTATGACAGAAAAATCAAGGTTTGTGCCTACGGTGGGGTTTCCATAAAGTCAGGGTGGGGGAGTCCATGCCCTTGGCAAGTAGTTGTTCTTTAAGCTGATAGTGTATAAACACCCTGGCTGTGTGAGACAGCCAAGAGTTGTTTGCAAAACAGCTCGTGGTCTTGTTCTAGGCGTCTGAGTATTTTTTGTCTCATGTTTGTGTTCCTGGGTGCTTAGATGATCTTTAAAAGGAACTGAGCTGCCATTAGATCAATTTGTGAGTCCAGGGAAGAAGGTTTGCCTCCATGAGGAGGTTGAGGACCTTTGTCCACCCTGGGGTACCCAGAATGATCATGGCAGCTTCATTTTGAATTGTCTTCATTTTTTTTCTTAATCTAGCTTTGCGGCAATCAGGGAAACAGAATCATAGTCCACAATGGGATGGATGGCATGTACATAGAATGATCTTAAAACTTTATGTCTAGCTCCTCTGTGTCTCCCAGTCATTGCTCTCATGACAGAATCTAGTTTTGTTTCGGTCAACCAAGTACAGGACCTTTTAAAGGAGAGGGTCCGGTCAGTCATTACCCAAAGGTATTGGAAGACCTAAACCCATTCTAATCCATTGCCGGTTTCTCAACTTGTCTTGAACTTTTGTCTCAGAGCCTGGCTTTGGATTTGGCTACAGAGTTCTTTAGTCATGTCCTACAACACTCCTCAGATAAAAGGGTGAGCAACCTGGGTTTTTACTTGGGCAGTTTGGTCCAGGGAGATGTTTGCAAGGTCGTCTGCATAGGAGATCACTTGCACCTACTGGGGGGTTATTTGAAAAGGGCGGGACTCGGGCCCCCATCCTGGGGTGCTCTTTAAATTTTTATCCTTGGTTTTTTTTCTCATTTTTGTTTGGTGGGAAAAACCCCATTTTTTTGGAGATATCCGGTGTCGGCGGGGAGGGGTTTCCCTTCCTCTTAGGGGTTGGGAAAAAGTCTTCTCTTTTATTTTTTCCCCACACGGGGTCCCTAAAGGGGAAGGGAAAAATTCTTTTTTTAGCAACCTTTTTTTTCCCCTGACCCCCTCTTTCCTGGAAAGAGAACCATTTTTCCCCTATGCCTTTTTTACTTTGGCCATTTGGCTCCTGTGTCCTTTGGCCCCCTTGTGTTGCCTTGGCACACCTTGGTGGGGGGTTTCCTTCTACAGACCCCTTTAGGGGTTGGCCTTGCGTAGCCTGGTGACCAAAAATCTTAAAGCAACCCAAAAGGGCTTAGGCACTTAGGCCCTTAGGCAAAAGGGTCCCCCATTACCCAATCAAGGATAGTGATTGAGCCCCTTGGGGGTCAGCAGGACTTCCTGCTTGGGCCTTCCCTTCGACATTGGGGAAAGCTCCACTACTTTGGGGTGATGTGATCAGATCCACTCATTAAAAGTGAGAAGCCAAGTAGCAGCATCTTGACTTCCTATCTTTGGGGGATTCAGTGGCGAGAGACACTTTCCCCTTCATCTTTAGCCCCTTTTGGTTTCCTGCGGAAATTCAGGGTAGCTTTTCTTGGGTATGTAATCTCCCTAGTCCTGGCAACCCGTTGCAACCGGTTTTTCTCTGCATCTCCGTGCTTTTTCAAATTTTAGGGATTGTCGAAAACCCCAAGTTTTGAGGGAACCTTTAACTGTAGAAAATACCCAGGGGATCCGGATTTCCGCAGAGTCTGTCTCCCGGCCCGGGGCATTTTGGACCGCATTACCCAATCAAGGTAGGATTGGGCTCCTTTCAGGGGTTCCAGTACTTTCCTGTTTGGGCTTTCCCTTTCGACATTCGGGGAAACCTCCACACCCGGAGTGTGTGTGATCAATCCCACATACGAAAAAGAGAAGCCAAATTTCACCATCTTGACTCTCCTATCGTCGGATTTAGTAGCGAAGACAAAACATCATTAAGTCCTTGGTTCCCGCAGGGAAAACCGTGAAAAAGTAGGATAATTGTGGATGTGGGGGATGGTTGTATCATACTCTTTTGTGTTTTAAAAATATTTTATATATATATATTTTATTATAATAATTTTATAACTATATATATTTTATATATAATATATTTTATATATATATATAAAGTAAATATACACGAATGTATATATAAATAATTATATTATATATATATTATATATATATATATATATTTTTTTTATATTTTATATATATATATATATATAATTATATATTTCATTAAAAATTTCATGTTATATAATATATATATATATTTAAAAATATTATTATTATATATATATATTATATATTAAAAATATAAATGTAAATTTATATTTATATTATATATTTAATATTATTATTTATATATATATATATAATTAATATTTATATATTATATATATATTATATATAAGGCCGCGGTGGCCAAATGGTTGAGCGTCGGGCTC
>NC_051386.1:23467491-23474991 GCF_015228065.2 Penaeus monodon | reverse complement strand
GGCTTCTCACTTTCATATGATGTGGATCTGATCACATCACACCCACAGGTAGTGGAGGCTTCCCGAATGTCGAAAGGGAAGAGCCCAAGCAGGCAAGTCCTGCTGACCCTGAAAGGGTCTCAATCACTATCCTTGATCTGGGTAACTGGGGCACCTTTAGCCTAAGGACCTAAGTGCCTAAGCCACTTCGGTGCTTTAAGATATGGTCACCACCAGGCTAGCTGCAAGGCCAACCCTAAATGTGGTGTCTGTAGCAAGGCACACCACACCAAGGTGTGCCTTAAGGCACACAAGGAAGGCCAAAGAGACACAGGAGCCAAATGTCCTAACTGTGCCAAGAGGCATCACGGTTGGAGCCTGGCTTGCTCTGCCAGGAAAGAGGTGGCCCTCAGGCAACAAAAGGTTGCTAAAAAGCGACCAGACTCTGTTCCTGCTCCCCTAGGCACCCATGTGTGGGGATAAAATAAAAGAGAAGACTTTCCAACCTCCTAAGAGGAAGGAAGCCCCTCCACGCCGACACCGGATATCTCCAATAAAATGGGGTTTCCGACCATATCAAAAGTGCAGAAAAAGAACCAAGGGATAAAAGTTCAAAGAGCACCACAGGATGGGGTCCTGAGTCCAGCCCTTTTCAACATACACCTCCCAGTGAGGTGCAAGATGATCTCCTATGCAGACGACCTTGCAATCATCTCCACTGGACCAAACTGCCCAAGTAAAGCCCAGTGTTGTCTCGACCTTGTATCTGAGGAGTGTTGTAGGACATGACTAAAGAACTCTGTAGCCAAATCCAAAGCCATGGCTCTGAGACAAAATGTTCAAGACACAAGTCTGAGAATCCAGGCAATGGACTTAGAATGGGTTTAGGTCTTCCAATACCTTTGGGTAATGACTGACCGGACCCTCTCCTTTAAAAGGTCCTGTACTTGGTTGACCGAAACAAAACTAGATTCTGTCATGAGAGCAATGACTGGGAGACACAGAGGAGCTAGACATAAAGTTTTAAGATCATTCTATGTACATGCCATCCATCCCATTGTGGACTATGATTCTGTTTCCCTGATTGCCGCAAAGCTAAGATTAAGAAAAAAAAAATGAAGACAATTCAAAATGAAGCTGCCATGATCATTCTGGGTACCCCAGGGTGGACAAAGGTCCTCAACCTCCTCATGGAGGCAAACCTTCTTCCCCTGGATTCACAAATTGATCTAATGGCAGCTCAGTTCCTTTTAAAGATCATCTAAGCACCCAGGAACACAAACATGAGACAAAAAATACTCAGACGCCTAGAACAAGACCACGAGCTGTTTGCAAACAACTCTTGGCTGTCTCACACAGCCAGGGTGTTTATACACTATCAGCTTAAAGAACAACTACTTGCCAAGGGCATGGTCTCCCCCACCCTGACTTTATGGAAACCCCACCGTAGGCACAAACCTTGATCAAGTTCTCTGTTATGAGCTTGTCAAGGAGAAATAATCAATACCCCATGCCTAGTCTAAAGGCAGAAGTTGAGAGGGTCATTGCAGCCATCACTCCTCCAGGTAGTAGAATATACTTCACGGATGGATCAGTCGACCCTTAAATCACACTGCAGGCGCCGATTTTGCAGCAAGGGATGCCACACAATCCATGAGGGTAACAGACAATACCTCTTCGCTACAGGCAGAAGCAGTTGTGATCATGGGAGCTTTAGCCCATGCATTCCTGAGGGAAGGACACGTGGTCATACATGCAGACTCCAGGGCACCCACTGACAGTCTACAACAAAGCTCACCCAGACAACATCTACCTCCTGACCAATGTCCTTAATATAGCACAGAGGACTCTTACTCAGGGTAGAATAATAATCATAAACTGGGTCCCCAGCCACATAGACATCAAAGGGAATGAGCTTGCTGACAGACTAGCTGACATTGGCAGAGGTATGCCCCCAAATCTCATGATCATAAAATCGAGCCAGATAATCTTAAGGCAGAAATGTAATACCATAGCTCGTGCCTTCCTCCTGCAGCTTTATAGAGAGAAAACGAGATTCTCCCCCTCGGCCGGTTGGTACTCAGACGCTACAGGCTATGAGTCACTGGCACTCTCTGAAGCAATCAACAGAGATACTGAAGTCATTCTTCACAGAATCAGACTAGGTTACATTTGCGCATGGCAGATCATAGAGACAACTGACTATGCAGACAGGTGTTGCATGCACTGTGGCGAGCCAAACGCCATGCTGGTACATTACTTACAGAATTGTGAGCACACACAAATTCTGAGATGGGGTCCGCCCACAACAGCTGCTGGGCTAGTAAAGAGATTATGCCGCAAGCTTACATCATGGCAGCAGGAACACCTGCTGGCAATCCTGCCACCACGGTAAGCATAGTGTGTCAGAGAATAAAATGGGACAGTCATAAATAGCTGCCCACAAGCTGGGCCATATATATGAAAGCCCGGGCTATGCCAGATTTTTGCAAATCTTATACGAATGAGCAACGAAATGATGATTATGCGGAGTTCCTGGGGGGGGGGGGCTTGAGGTCCCAATAATCTGATGAGCCGGACCAGAGGGCTACCCACACTGGAGGGGTCACCAGTGAGGGATGAGACAAAATGGCTTCCTGGTGCACCAAGGTCTATGAGAGGGGATGGTGCACCCACCCCTGAATCATTCTATCTTGGACCAGGGAGAACTCTCTCATGTATGTTTGCCATGCGTGGCATCCCATATTACCAGGACTCCTGTCTCCTGTATATTTCAGGAGACTCATTACTCCTGTGCCTGTTGGGAGATTTTGAGCCCCAACTATAGCTTCCCCTCATTGGACTCCATGGTGGGTGGGTGGGGTGAGCAAAAAAAGAATACTAATTCATATGATTACTACAAATTTACAAAGATCTAGCTCTCTCCCTGACGACCTATGCAATCCCCTAGCCATTCCTTCTGGAACATCACATGTTGTCACTCTGGAACCTTTCCAGCTTCCAAAGGGCAAGAATGGGAATTGTAATGGTTCCCAGGCTCCTAAATCAGGTAAGGAGGAGAAAAGTCCTCCTCAATCCATTAAGGAAATCTTACCTGGTAAATATGAGAGTATTTCATATAGTAAGTACCTAGTAGTGAAGACCACTGATGGTGTATCAATCATGGATCTTGACATTTTTGAAGTACATCAGAAAATAGTTGAAGTATGTCAACATGATCCTTGCATCACCCCACAGCGAGATGGTAGCCTGATAGTTGAGGTGTGCGTGTGATATGCAACATTCCTGGGGCTCAAGTTTCATGTTCTCCTCACAAAACCCTCAGTCAGTGTAATGGAATTGTCTTTTCCCAAGACCTGATGAGGTATTCTGAGGAGAAACTGTTAGAGGAACTAGAGAATTTTAATGTAGTGGCAGTAAAGCATTTTAAGAAGAAAGTAGATGGTTTGGAACAGTCGATACCAGCTCTCCTTCTAACTTTTGAAATGTCAGTCCTTCCAGAATCAGTTAAGTTGGCATTGTACCACCTCAAGGTAAAGCCATATGTGCCCAACCCTATGTGGTGCTTCAAATGCCCATAACCCTGCTTCCAGGGCATGGAGCCAATTCTTGCCGTTTTAAAGAAAATGGACAACCAAGAGTATGTATAAAGTGTGGTACAAAAGCTCATCAAGGTGATGACAACTGTTCAGGCCCAATATGCTGTTACTACTGCAAAGAAGTTCATGAAGCTTCTTCAAAGCACTATAAAAGATACAAATTTGAAAAAGAAGTATTGGTTATAAGGAGCAAGGAGAAAACTAGTTTTCCAGAGGCAGAGCAATGTCCCTGTGCTGTTTGCACAGCCAGGTAGGTCCTTTGCTTCAGTTCTAGCCCATCCTTCTTCCCACCAACCCTTGCCCTCCAACACTTCTTCCACCACACACTATGCCACTACCTTTAAATGTCAGACCTCAATTGCTGAAACTGCCTCTAGTGAGTTGATCCACCAGAAATGGAGTAGGAGTGAGGGGTCTATTGAGGAGAATCCTCCTCCCAAGGTAAGGTCTTTAGAGCCATCAGTCAAGGCTCCTCAATGGTGACAGATCACGCTGCCATTACATCCACAGGGGCCTCCACTGCTAGGCAGAATGCCCCTGAAGCAAAGGCTCAGGTATGCCCTTTGCCCAGGCAAAGGAATCCTGGGCCTGTTCAAAAGACTCCTCTCAGAGTGGGGTCTTTGAAGCCATCAGGCAGGGATCCAGGGGCCTCAATGGTGGCAGCTGGAGCTCAGGTCCATCAGTTGCCTGAGCCTGTCCAAAGGAAGCCTGTGGAAACTAGTTCCACAGGTAAACAACTCTTAAAAAGGTACTCCCAAGATCCTGGAAACGGACAACCTAAAGTACTGGTACATCAGGATATTCCCTTCCAGGCCATCCACCTGCAGACAACACTGCAGGTGAAGGCTGTGAGAATAGGCTTGACACGACCTTACATTGTTGCATCCATCTACCTTCCTCCGCATAATCTCAACATAGATGATTTGGAAGATCTACTTGGGCAATTGCCACATCCATTTCTACTCTTGGGAGATTTCAATGGTCGGCATCACCTCTGGGGAGAGACTTTGTGCAACCCTCGAGGAAGGGCCTTGTAGCCCTTGTTCTTAAGAGTAGATGCACTGACACTCCCACAAATTTCCAAATTCAAACAGGGAGATTCTCCACCTGATTCACAGTTGAATTTCACTTAGCAGGTCATGGAAGACTTACATGGAAATGATCACTTTCCAATACTTTTGCAGGAGGTGAATAATATTCCAGCCAATGGAGTACAGAGATGGCGACATGAACATGCGGACTGCAATCTTTTTAGATCCTTGCAATACTGCAGTTGATCTGTGAATGATTTCTAATGTGTTCAAGATTCTGTTAATCACTTCACATCACAAATTCAGCTTGCAGCAGAATCGTCCATTCCCAAAAGTAGCGGGACTGTCGACCTCCAGTACCATGGTGGTCTGATGAATGCCAACAAGCTGTCAGAGCAAGAAAAGCAGCATTAAGGCAGTTGAAGCAACGCCCCAGCATTGTAACCTAGATCCATTACAAAAGGACCCGAGGTAAGGGCAGGCAAGTGCTAAAGGAGGCTAGACGGATGTCATGGAGACAGTATGTTTCCTCAACTAATTCTTGGACCCCCTTAGCATGGGTATGGGACAAGGTGCATAAGATTGTTGGAAAGAGCACATCCATGTCACCACCTGTTTTGTAGATTAATGGCTCAATCATTACAGATTAAAAAGATGTTGCAAGTGAGCTAGCTAAACCCATGGCAAAGATCTACTCTGGAGCATCTTACACTGCCCGATTCTTCACTCCTCGGACTGAACAGGAACGAAACCCGGTGTTGTTCTTCAGTTGGACTGCAGCAGAACTTCCATATAACTTGCCGACTCTGCTTTGCAGCTCTGCCGTAAGACTGCCCCAGGAAGTGACGATATTCCATACCAAGTGATATCTCACTTACCGGAGAACTCCAAGAAGTTCCTGTTGGACCTGTTCAATAGGATCTATAGGGAGGGCACAGTGACATCCACATGGAAAGCAGCTATAATCATTCCTGTCCTTAACCTGGCAAGGATGCTTCAACACCAGGAAATTACAGACTAATTTCTCTCACCAGCTGCATCTGCAATGAGAAAAGATGGAGAAAAGGGTAAATTTCAGGTTGACATGGCTGCTGGAAAAGGAATACGTGCTGACCCGTATCAATATGGGTTTAGAAAATTGAGATCGACCACAGATGCACTTGTGGGTATGGAAAAGTGCTATACAGGATTCCTTCGCACAGCGACGTCACATAGCAGTCTTCTTTTACCTTGAAAAGGCTTACAATACTACTTGGAAGTATAGCATACTCATGAAGCTGTATGACATTAAGTACCTTCATACAAAGCTTCCTTACTAACAGGATGTTCGGAGTTTGGGTGGGAAATAGTTTCTATAATCTGGAAGATCAGATGGAAGGGGTCCCACAAGGGAGTGTCTTAAGTGTGACCCTGTTTGCCATTGCTATAAATGACATCGTAAAGGTTGTTCCAAGTACTGTCTCATGTAATCTGTATGTGGATGACTTTACACTGTACTGCTCAGAAGAAAGCTTACGGAATGTGTAAGGACACATGCAGAATGCAATAAATCGGGTTGTACAGTGGGCAACATACCATGTGTTCTAATTTTCTCCAAGCAAGACCATGGCTATACATTTCCACAGACGAGGAGCAAACCCACTGCAATTTGTCCAAGAGGCAAAGTACTTGGTCGAATTTTTGACTCAAGGCTTGCATGGGTGCCTCACATCAAACAGTTAAAAGTGAAGGCCACAAAAGCACTTAATATTTTGCATGTTCTTTCACATCTATCTTGGGGTGCAGACCGCACAACGCTTCTGTGGCTTTACCAAGCGCTTATTCATAGTAGGCTTGATTATGGATGTGAGGCTTATTCATCTGCAACTCCCACTGTTCTCTGGATGTTGGACTCGGTTCATTTTGAAGCTCTCAGAATCTGTATAGGGGCTTTCAGGTCTTCACCTGTGAAATGCCTATATGCTGAGAGTGGAGAACCTCCTCTTTCATAACACCGGGACTACATGAACCAGATTTATTATACGAGACTACAAAGGCTTTCAGGATCTCCTACATCCAGATTGGTTTTTAACCCCTTTGAGTATAGCCGACACTATAGTAAGAGAATGAAGAATCTTGTGGAAGATCTTTATTCAAATCTCACTAAGGTTCTGGCTGTTGGAATTCCCCAATTCCCCCCTTGGACTAATCAAGCCGAGCTGGATTTGATCGGAACTGGGAAAGGGGAGAGATCCGAAGCAGAAGTCAGAGAGAAATTTCTTCAGCACTTGTATCATATTGTGACTCTCGTAGTGCCTTGCAAGCAATCAAGAGCTTAAACTCATCACATCCAATAGTGAGGGAGGTTTAAGTTTGGTGTGCACTGATGTCAACACTTAAAAAGATAACTCTATGTTGGGTGCCAGCGCATGTTGGTATCAGTGGGAATGAGCGAGCTGATTGGAAGGCAAAGGCAGCTGCTGCTCAGCCCATTGATGCTCATTTTCCTCTCCCACACACCGACCTGAAACCCAGCATCAGGAGTTGTCTTCGCGATAAATGGAAGGAACAATGGAGGCATACCTCTAGAAACAAACTGCGAGAGATCAGAGATGACCTTGGCAGTTGGGTGACCAGCATTCATCCCCATTGAAAAGTAGAAGTTATATTAACAAGACTAAGAATCGGGCACACAAGACTGACTCAAGGGCCGATGATGGTTAAAAATTAAGTACTATGTGAGGAATACCAAGAGCCATTAACGGTCACACAAATAGTGTATGAACTTGTCTCCCCCATATACACTGAAAAATGTATTGGGGGAAGATTGTGACATAGAGGGTCTTATTAGTTTCCTTAGGGAGATTAATATTTTCAATAAGATTTAATTAAGCATAATATTTCTGTAATAA
>NC_051386.1:23459991-23462491 GCF_015228065.2 Penaeus monodon | reverse complement strand
TATATATATATATAATATACATATATATATATATAATAATTAAAATAAATATATATATAAAAATATATAATATACACACACACACACACACACACAACACACATAAATATACACCATGCAAAAACAATTTATTTAGTTATGACTTTTACCACGCAATTTTGGAAGCCCTGTATATGTACATAACATAGTATATACATATAATATATAATATATCTATCTATAATATATATATAATATATATATATATATATATAGTATATATATACAATATATATATATTATAATATATATATATATATATATATATATGTATAATATAATATATATATAGATATAAAATATATAATATATATATATATATATATATATATATATATATGTATCTTCTCTTCTTTTAACGGTAGGTTCATGTCTGAGCCGCCTTGGTCACAGCATGATACTTAATTGTAGTTTTCATGTTGTGATGCTCTTGGAGTGAGTACGTGGTAGCCTCCCCAGTTCCTTTCCACGGAGAGTGCCGGTGGTACCTTTTAGGTAATCATTCTCTCTATTTATCCGGGCTTGGGACCAGCACTTGACTTGGGCTGGCTTGGCCACCCAGTGGCTAGGTAGGCAATCAAGGTGAAGTACCTTGCCCAAGGGAACAACGCGGCGGTCGGTGACTCGAACCCTCGAATTCAGATTTGCCGTCGTGACAGTCTTAAGTCCGATGCTCTAACCATTCGGCCACCGTGGCCTTGACGATCATGGGCTTCCATGATTTTTTTCTTAGCAATTTAGAGCGGTGGTTTGCCATTGCCTTCCGCCCTTTGTTTTTATCGAGTCACCATCTCTATTTACCCGGCACTGACTTGAGCTGGCTTGGCCACCCAGTGGCTAGGCAGGCAATCGAGGTGAAGTTCCTTGCCCAAGGGAAACAACGCGCCGGCCGGTGACTCGAACCCTCGAACTTAGATTGCCGTCGTGACAGTCTTGAGTCCGACTCTCTAACCATTCGGCCACCGCGGCCCCATATATATGTATATATATAATATATATATATATATATATATATATATATATATATATTATATATATATATATATATATATATATATATATATATATATATATACGAGGGGCTTCCAAAATTGCGTGGTAAAAGTCATAAGTAAAAATCAATTGATGGATTTTAATTTCAATGCACCTGAATATTCTTGTACCATCGTGTTATAACGTGTTCAAACATGAACCCTTAAATACGGGTAATAACGCATTGTTGCTGGTTGCAAATCAGGCACCATCCAAGCAACAAGGAATCCACCAAAATAGAGGCCAGGGCAAACATTAACTTCATGGTGAAACTCGATTGGGAGAATAGGCAAATCATTGACGCTCTGGAACAAGTTTATGGTGACAATGCCCCAGAGAAATCAACAACCTACAAATGAGTCAGTCAGTTCAAATCTGGAAGAAACGAAATTGAAGATGAGCTCCGCAGTGGCAGGCCATCAACGTCAGTTTGTAAGAAAAACATTTATGCTGTTCTTAACATGATTGAAAAGAATAGACGAATAACCACTGAATCATTAGCAGACACACTCAACATCTCTTTGCGTTCTGCACACACAACTCTGGTGGAGAGCTCGGGGCTAAGCAAGCTTTCTGCTCGATGGGTTCCGAGGCTGTTGCGTCCAGATCAGCAGCAAACAAGGGCAGATCTTTCAATAGAAATTTTGAACAAGTGGAATGAGGACTCCGAAGGTTTTCTGCAGAAAATTGTGACAGGGGATGAAGCATGGCTCTACCAGTACGATCCCGAGGACAAAATTCAATCAAGAGGAAAGGTCATGGCCACTGTCTTCTGGAAAGCAGAGGGGATTTTGCTGGTTGACTTCCTCGAGAGCAAGAAAGCAATTACTTCTGCTTATTATGAATGCGCCTTGAGAAAACTGTCCCAAAAAATCTCAGAAAAACGCCCTCGAAAGCTGCATCAACGGGTTCTCTTGTACCGTACCAATGCATCGGCTCACGGCAGCTGTGCTGCGGGAATTTCGATGGGAAATCGTCCGACATCCACCTTCCAGCCTTGATTTAGCCCCACCCGACTTCTTTTTGTTTCCAAACTTAAAAAATAATAATTGAAAGTTACCAACCTTCCATCGGTTGAAGATATAAAAAGAACACCTCTGACATGGTTCGGATCACATGACTCTCAGTTTTATTTAGAAGTGTATTAGCCTTAATGGAGCATGAAAAATAAACATCATAACTGAAACCGTTTTTTCATACTGTTCTTTTTCCACGAACTTTTTGGAGCCACCTCGTATGTGTGTATATCTGTATGTATATATATATATATATATATATATATATATATATATATATATATATATATATATATATATATATAATATATATATATATATATATATATATATATATATATATATATATATATATATATATATATATATATATATATATAAGATAGATATATAGATAGATAGATATAGATATA
>NC_051386.1:23428397-23435897 GCF_015228065.2 Penaeus monodon | reverse complement strand
CGTTTCACCCAGTTACAGCAAACACATACAATATTTCTTATTTTATCAGCATTATATGAGCACGTTCATTGAATTTCATTCACTTTATAAAATTTCTTTAAAATTTATAATAGTCATTGCTATCAAAGGCATATTACATGTTCAAACTTTATACAAACATTATTGACTTTTTTACGAAATCGAAGAAATAAACTGAGGCACCATGTGTTTTGTAAGGAAAAGTTTCCAGATATTTCCATTGATCTCTGTATTCATGTTTATGTCTTTGATCTCTGATACAGAATGAACTAGAAATATATTTAATGTATTCCCGTTGTAAAACAGGCACAGCTAGGTTTCTCTGTTGAAAAAGTAAGCACAAGAGACACGAGGTGGGCCTCTGGGAAGCGATTTCAGGCTTGTTTTCAGGGAAGAGGTTTAGATGAAGATGTTTACAGCACAACGCATCGCTGAAACTCTGAAAGGCTTGTAGCAAAACGACCCCTCAACTTGAAATTTGGCGTAGTCTCCCAGGTTGGGTCACGCCAGGTCAATGACCTTGGGCAGCAAGCTCCCCCCATTCCCTGCACGCTTACACAGAGTTTCGTGTACTTAAGCTGCAGAATCCAGAACCGAGAAGCATTAAGAAGACTAGAGGTCTTACAAATCTTCAATAAATATCTTACAATAAACAATAAATATATTAAAAATCAGAGCATAAATATTATGCTCTAAGTGTATAAAATTATTACAGAAATATTATGCTTAATTAAACTTATTGAAAATATTAATCTCCCAAAGGAAACTAATAAGACCCTCTATGTCACAATCTTCCCCCAATACATTTTTCAGTGTATATGGGGAGACAAGTTCATACACTATTTGTGTGACCGTTAATGGCTCTTGGTATTCCTCACATAGTACTTAATTTTTAACCATCATCGGCCCTTGAGTCAGTCTTGTGTGCCCGATTCTTAGTCTTGTTAATATAACTTCTACTTTTCAATGGGATGAATGCTGGTCACCCAACTGCCAAGGTCATCTCTGATCTCTCGCAGTTTGTTTCTAGAGGTATGCCTCCATTGTTCCTTCAATTTATCGCGAAGACAACTCCTGATGCTGGTTTCAGGTCGGTGTGTGGGAGAGGAAAATGAGCATCAATGGGCTGAGCAGCAGCTGCCTTTGCCTTCCAATCAGCTCGCTCATTCCCACTGATACCAACATGCGCTGGCACCCAACATAGAGTTATCTTTTAAGTGTTGACATCAGTGCACACCAAATTTAAAACCTCCCTCACTATTGGATGTGATGAGTTTAAGCTCTTGATTGCTTGCAAGGCACTACGAGAGTCACAATATGATACAAGTGCTGAAGAAATTTCTCTCTGACTTCTGCTTCGGATCTCTCCCCTTTCCCAGTTCCGATCAAATCCAGCTCGGCTTGATTAGTCCAAGGGGGGAATTGGGGAATTCCAACAGCCAGAACCTTAGTGAGATTTGAATAAAGATCTTCCACAAGATTCTTCATTCTCTTACTATAGTGTCGGCTATACTCAAAGGGGTTAAAAACCAATCTGGATGTAGGAGATCCTGAAAGCCTTTGTAGTCTCGTATAATAAAATCTGGTTCATGTAGTCCCGGTGTTATGAAAGAGGAGGTTCTCCACTCTCAGCATATAGGCATTTCACAGGTGAAGACCTGAAAGCCCCTATACAGATTCTGAAAGCTTCAAAATGAACCGGTCCAACATCCAGAGAACAGTGGGAGTTGCAGATGAATAAGCCTCACATCCATAATCAAGCCTACTATGAATAAGCGCTTGGTAAAGCCACAGAAGCGTTGTGCGGTCTGCACCCCAAGATAGATGTGAAAGAACATGCAAAATATTAAGTGCTTTTGTGGCCTTCACTTTTAACTGTTTGATGTGAGGCACCCATGCAAGCCTTGAGTCAAAAATTCGACCAAGTACTTTGCCTCTTGGACAAATTGCAGTGGGTTTGCTCCTCGTCTGTGGAAATGTATAGCCATGGTCTTGCTTGGAGAAAATTAGAACACATGGTATGTTGCCCACTGTACAACCGATTTATTGCATTCTGCATGTGTCCTTACACATTCCGTAAGCTTTCTTCTGAGCAGTACAGTGTAAAGTCATCCACATACAGATTACATGAGACAGTACTTGGAACAACCTTTACGATGTCATTTATAGCAATGGCAAACAGGGTCACACTTAAGACACTCCCTTGTGGGACCCCTTCCATCTGATCTTCCAGATTATAGAAACTATTTCCCACCCAAACTCCGAACATCCTGTTAGTAAGGAAGCTTTGTATGAAGGTATTTAAATGTCATACAGCTTCATGAGTATGCTATACTTCCAAGTAGTATTGTAAGCCTTTTCAAGGTAAAAGAAGACTGCTATGTGACGTCGCTGTGCGAAGGAATCCTGTATAGCACTTTTCCATACCCACAAGTGCATCTGTGGTCGATCTCAATTTTCTAAACCCATATTGATACGGGTCAGCACGTATTCCTTTTCCAGCAGCCTTTGTCAACCTGAAATTTACCCTTTTCTCCATCTTTTCTCATTGCAGATGCAGCTGGTGAGAGAAATTAGTCTGTAATTTCCTGGTGTTGAAGCATCCTTGCCAGTTAAGGACGGGAAGATTATAGCTGCTTTCCATGTGGATGTCACTGTGCCCTCCCTAAAGATCCTATTGAACAGGTCCAACAGGAACTTCTTGGAGTTCTCCGGTAAGTGAGATATCCTTGGTATGGAATATCGTCACTTCCTGGGGCAGTCTTACGGCAGAGCTGCAAAGCAGAGTCGGCAAGTTGTATGGAAGTTCTGCTGCAGTCCAACTGAAGAACAACCCGGGTTTCTTTTCCTGTTCAGTCCGAGGAGTGAAGAATCGGGCAGTGTAAGATGCTCCAGAGTAGATCTTTGCCATGGGTTTAGCTAGCTCACTTGCAACATCTTTTTAATCTGTAATGATTGAGCCATTAATCTACAAAACAGGTGGTGACATGGATGTGCTCTTTCCAACAATCTTATGCACCTTGTCCCATACCCATGCTAAGGGGGTCCAAGAATTAGTTGAGGAAACATACTGTCTCCATGACATCCGTCTAGCCTCCTTTAGCACTTGCCTGCCCTTACCTCGGGTCCTTTTGTAATGGATCTAGGTTACAATGCTGGGGCGTTGCTTCAACTCCCTTTAATGCTGCTTTTCTTGCTCTAACAGCTTATTGGCATTCATCAGACCTACCATGGTACTGGAGGTCGACAGTCCCCGCTACTTTTGGGAATGGACGATTCTGCTGCAAGCTGAATTTGTGATGTGAAGTGATTAACAGAATCTTGAACACATTAGAATCATTCACAGATCAACTGCAGTATTGCAAGGATCTAAAAAAATTGCAGTCCGCATGTTCATGTCGCCATCTCTGTACTCCATTGGCTGGAATATTATTCACCTCCTGCAAAAGTATTGGAAAGTGATCATTTCCATGTAAGTCTTCCATGACCTGCTAAGTGAAATTCAACTGTGAATCAGGTGGAGAATCTCCCTGTTTGAATTTGGAAATTTGTGGGAGTGTCAGTGCATCTACTCTTAAAAACAAGGGCTACAAGGCCCTTCCTCGAGGGTTGCACAAGTCTCTCCCCAGAGGTGATGCCGACCATTGAAATCTCCCAAGAGTAGAAATGGATGTGGCAATTGCCCAAGTAGATCTTCCAAATCATCTATGTTGAGATAATGCGAAGAAAGGTAGATGGATGCAACAATGTAAGGTCGTGTCAAGCCCATTCTCACAGCCTTCACCTGCAGTGTTGTCTGCAGGTGGATGGCCTGGAAAGGGGAATATCCTGATGTACCAGTACTTTAGGTTGTCCGTTTCCAGGATCTTGGGAGTACCTTTTTAAGAGTTGTTTACCTGTGGAACTAGTTTCCACAGGCTTCCTTTGGACAGGCTCAGGCAACTGATGGACCTGAGCTCCAGCTGCCACCATTGAGGCCCCTGGATCCCTGCTTGATGGCTTCAAAGACCCCCACTCTGGGAGAAGTCTTTTGAACAAGTTCAGGATTCATTTGCCTGGGCAAAAGGTGTACCTAAGTTTTTGCTTCAAGGGCATTTTGCCTAGCAGTGGGGCCCCTGTGGATGTAATGGCAGCGTGATCTGTCACCATTGAGGAGCCTTGACTGATGGCTCTAAAGACCTTACCTTGGGAGGAGGATTCTCCTCAATAGACCCCTCACTCCTACTCCATTTCTGGTGGATCAACTCACTAGAGGCAGTTTCAGCAATTGAGGTCTGACATTTAAAGGTAGTGGCATAGTGGTGTGGTGGAAGAAGTGTTGGAGGGCAAGGGTTGGTGGAAGAAGGATGGGCTAGAACTGAAGCAAAGGACCTACCTGGCTGTGCAAACAGCACAGGGACATTGCTCTGCCTCTGGAAAACTAGTTTTCTCCTTGCTCCTTATAACCAATACTTCTTTTTCAAATTTGTATCTTTTATAGTGCTTTGAAGAAGCTTCATGAACTTCTTTGCAGTAGTAACAGCATATTGGGCCTGAACAGTTGTCATCACCTTGATGAGCTTTTGTACCACACTTTATACATACTCTTGGTTGTCCATTTTCTTTAAAACGGCAAGAATTGGCTCCATGCCCTGGGAAACAGGGTTATGGGCATTTGAAGCACCACATAGGGTTGGGCACATATGGCTTTACCTTTTAGGTGGTACAATGCCAACTTAACTGATTCTGGAAGGACTGACATTTCAAAAGTTAGAAGGAGAGCTGGTATCGACTGTTCCAACCATCTACTTTCTTCTTAAAATGCTTTTACTGCCACTACATTAAAATTCTCTAGTTCCTCTAACAGTTTCTCCTCAGAATACCTCATCAGGTCTTGGGAAAAGACAATTCCTTACACTGACTGAGGGTTTTGTGAGGAGAACATGAAACTTGAGCCCCAGGAATGTTGCATATCACACGCACACCTCAACTATCAGGCTACCATCTCGCTTGGGGTGATGCAAGGATCATGTTGACATACTTCAACTATTTTCTGATGTACTTCAAAAATGTCAAGATCCATGATTGATACACCATCAGTGGTCTTCACTACTAGGTACTTACTATATGAAATACTCTCATATTTACCAGGTAAGATTTCCTTAATGGATTTTAGGAGGACTTTTCTCCTCCTTACCTGATTTAGGAGCCTGGGAACCATTACAATTCCCATTCTTGCTCTTTGGAAGCTGGAAAGGTTCCAGAGTGACAACATGTGATGTTCCAGAAGGAATGGTTAGGGGATTGCATAGGTCGTCAGGGAGAGAGCTAGATCTTTGTAAATTTGTAGTAATCATACAAATTAGTATTCTTTTTTGCTCACCCCACCCACCCACCATGGAGTCCAATGAGGGGAAGCTATAGTTGGGGCTCAAAATCTCCCAACAGGCACAGGAGTAATGAGTCTCCTGAAATATACAGGAGACAGGGGTCCTGGTAATATGGATGCCACGCATGGCAAACATACATGAGAGAGTTCTCCCTGGTCCAAGATAGATGATTCAGGGGGGGTGCACCATCCCCTCTCATAGACCTTGGTGCATCAGGAAGCCATTTGTCTCATCCTCACTGGTGACCCCTCCAGTGTGGGTAGCCCTCTGGTCCGGCTCATCAGATTATTGGGGCCTCAAGCCCCCCCCCCCCAGGAACTCCGCATAATCATCATTTCGTTGCTCATTCGTATAAGATTTGCAAAAATCTGGCATAGCCCGGGCTTTCATATATATGGCCCAGCTTGTGGGCAGCTATTTATGACTGTCCCATTTTATTCTCTGACACACTATGCTTACCGTGGTGGCAGGATTGCCAGCAGGTGTTCCTGCTGCCATGATGTAAGCTTGCGGCATAATCTCTTTACTAGCCCAGCAGCTGTTGTGGGCGGACCCCATCTCAGAAATTTGTGTGTGCTCACAATTCTGTAAGTAATGTACCAGCATGGCGTTTGGCTCGCCACAGTGCATGCAACACCTGTCTGCATAGTCAGTTGTCTCTATGATCTGCCATGCGCAATGGTAACCTAGTCTGATTCTGTGAAGAATGACTTCAGTACCTCTTTTGATCGCTTCAGAGTGCCAATGGCTCATAGCCTGTAGCGTCTGAGTACCACCGGCCGAGGGGGAGAATCTCGTTTTCTCTCTATAAAGCTGCAGGAGGAAGGCACGAGCTATGTATTACATTTCTGCCTTAAGATTATCTGGCTCGATTTTATGATCATGAGATTTGGGGCATACCTCTGCCAATGTCAGCTAGTCTGTCAGCAAGCTCATTCCCTTTGATGTCTATGTGGCTGGGGACCCAGTTTATGATTATTATTCTACCCTGAGTAAGAGTCCTCTGTGCTATATTAAGGACATTGGTCAGGAGGTAGATGTTGTCTGGGTGAGCTTTGTTGTAGACTGTCAGTGGGTGCCCTGGAGTCTGCATGTATGACCACGTGTCCTTCCCTCAGGAATGCATGGGCTAAAGCTCCCATGATCACAACTGCTTCTGCCTGTAGCGAAGAGGTATTGTCTGTTACCCTCATGGATTGTGTGGCATCCCTTGCTGCAAAATCGGCGCCTGCAGTGTGATTTAAGGGTCGACTGATCCATCCGTGAAGTATATTCTACTACTGGAGGAGTGATGGCTGCAATGACCCTCTCAACTTCTGCCTTTAGACTAGGCATGGGGTATTGATTATTTCTCCTTGACAAGCTCATAACAGAGAACTTGATCAAGGTTTGTGCCTACGGTGGGGTTTCCATAAAGTCAGGGTGGGGGAGACCATGCCCTTGGCAAGTAGTTGTTCTTTAAGCTGATAGTGTATAAACACCCTGGCTGTGTGAGACAGCCAAGAGTTGTTTGCAAACAGCTCGTGGTCTTGTTCTAGGCGTCTGAGTATTTTTTGTCTCATGTTTGTGTTCCTGGGTGCTTAGATGATCTTTAAAAGGAACTGAGCTGCCATTAGATCAATTTGTGAATCCAGGGGAGAAGAGGTTTGCCTCCATGAGGAGGTTGAGGACCTTTGTCCACCCTGGGGTACCCAGAATGATCATGGCAGCTTCATTTTGAATTGTCTTCATTTTTTTTTCTTAATCTTAGCTTTGCGGCAATCAGGGAAACAGAATCATAGTCCACAATGGGATGGATGGCATGTACATAGAATGATCTTAAAACTTTATGTCTAGCTCTCTGTGTCTCCCAGTCATTGCTCTCATGACAGAATCTAGTTTTGTTTCGGTCAACCAAGTACAGGACCTTTTAAAGGAGAGGGTCCGGTCAGTCATTACCCAAAGGTATTGGAAGACCTAAACCCATTCTAAGTCCATTGCCTGGATTCTCAGACTTGTGTCTTGAACATTTTGTCTCAGAGCCATGGCTTTGGATTTGGCTACAGAGTTCTTTAGTCATGTCCTACAACACTCCTCAGATACAAGGTCGAGACAACACTGGGCTTTACTTGGG
>NC_051386.1:23405897-23413397 GCF_015228065.2 Penaeus monodon | reverse complement strand
TATATAAATATATATATATATATATATATATATATATATATATATATATATTATATTATATATAATACATACATGTATAATACATACATGTATGTGTACATATATATACTAATTTAATTAAACATAAATAAACATACATACATGGATCTACGGGTGACCGGGCAGGCGGCGTCCTCATCGGCATTCTAGGACAGTTGATACCTGCGCTGACGACCTCCTGGGGTTTAACTGGATCTGCGGGCATCCAGGCAGGCGGCGCCCTTCTACATCATCCTGGGGTGACTGGTACCTGCGCTGGCGAGGTCCTGGTCCTTCCCTGGATCTACAGGCGCCCCGGCAGACGGCGCTCTTCCACTACAACATGGGGGAGCTTAATACCTGCTCTGTCGACAATCCTGGTCCGCAGGCCTATGGCGATCTTCCGGTGGCATCCTTCCCACAGCATCTTAAGGGGACTATTTTTGCAGCAGGGTCATCCTTCGGTGCCGTGTCAGATATCTTCAGTCCAACTCCTATATATAGTCGGGGAACCAGATCATACACGTAAGGGCCAAGCCGGTTATTCATATAAATTTGGCGTTTTTAATGTTATCTTTTACTTTATTTTCGTCATGTTTTTTGTTTTGTGTTTTCATTTCACAAAGGTAAAGAAGAAAATAAGGGAGGGAGACGTCAGTAGTGATCCACATGGACATGGTTTGAACAGCCAACCATCTCTGATAGAAATAAGAGTAGGTGAGGGAAACAACAACGGCAATCCACAAGATTCACTTGACCTAATTGTCGTCACATAGAGAAGAAATGTATGTTATCATGTACTAGTCACTCATCACGATGGCAAAATAGTGGGCAAAAGAGATACATCATAGATCTTTAACCTTGATAATGAAATAGTTTCAGTGTCTTTTCTCCTGTGTAGCCATAGCTAACTGCAGAGTTCCTCAGAGCTGAAAAGGATAAGTCAACAAGTGGTTACAATTCCACAAGTGTTTATTTTACCAAGGTTAGCCATATGTATACAAAAGGTGAGGAATCACAGAACAAGCAACACCAATCACGAGCGGCCACCCCTCGCGTGATCGAGGGGCGTGGCTCGCCTGGCGAATGACGAGCAATCATCGTACTTGCGTGATCATGGCATGGCGAATAGCAAGCAGCCACCCACTCGCGCGATCATCGTTCGTTACCGCGAGGTCGAGCAAACTAGGGACCAAACGGTTACAATACTCCCCCATCAGTGAAGACGTCCCATGGTATGTGAGAGGGGGCGGGCCAACCCTGGAGAACCGTACTGGAGGGGGGTCGTCATCCTGAAGATATGCTGGCTTTAGGCAATCTATCGAGATCGGCGTGGAGGAAAACTGCGTAGATCTTTGGGGACATAACGGTGTTCGGTTAGCCTGTACTTCTGTTTGCAGGGGGCGAACTGCCCGACAATGCGTCGTAGTCTGTCGATGTCATCGCTGGATGGGGCATTGGGGAAGAATTTGCCGTGAACCATGATGGGGTCGCCGAAAACCATCTCTGCTGGGGAGACATTGAGCCCTTCCTTTGGAGTTGTTCAAAGGCCGAGAAGTACCAAGGGAAGTTGCGAGAACCACGTTGAGTTGCTACATTGTGACATCATAGCAGCTTTCAGGGTTCTGTGGAAATGCTCTGCCATGCCGTTAGCTTCCAGGTTATAGGCCGTGGTGTGATGGATGGAGGTGCCCAATAACTGCCCCAGGGACTTCCAGACCTGTGAAGTGAAAGAGGCGCCTCGGTCTGACGTTATGTGGGCAGGGATGCCGAATCTCGAAATCCACCCGGAGAGCACAGCGGTGGCACAGGAGGCGGAATTGGCGTTGAATAGGGAAAAAAACTTTAAAGGCCATCTAGTTGAACAGTCTACTATGGTGAAGAGGTAGCGATGTCCTTCTGATGGCGGTAGGGGACCCACTACGTCGACGTGGATGTGTGCAAATGCCTCTGTGGCTGGTGGAAAGATCCAGAGCCCGTTTCGGTATGTTGCTGAATTTTGGAGGTTTAACAGGTGGTGCAGGATCAAACCCAGTTCTTTGCGTCTTTGGAGATGTGACACACAAATTTCTGCTTCAGGAAGCATGCTGTCGCTCGTCGAGAGGGATGGGACAGGCCGTGGATGAGGCTGAAAATGTGACGACAGAGGGAGGCTGGAATCCACGGGCATGGTCAACTGATGCTGATGTTGCAGAGGATTGTGGTACCTGCTTTATCCACAGGGACATCCTTCCACTTTAGGGAAATAATGGATGTATAGCAGGCTAACGTCTCAGGATCCTGTTGTTGGTCTTTAGCGAGTTGGTTGTAGTCGAGCCCTAAATGAAGGGTGTCGGCTACAGGATTCTTCCTGCCCAGGTGTCAAATGGAGCAGTTGAACTAGGCGATGGCGGAGAGATGACGGCGCTGGCGGAGGGACCATGCGTTGGCTTGTCTCACGAAGGCGCGGACTAGGGGCATGTGATCCATCAGAATCGTGAAAGTGTTGCCCTCAAGAAAATGGCAGATATGATGGACAGCTTGGTGAAGGGCAAGGAGCTCTCTATCGAAGGTTGAGTACTTCTTTTCGGCCTTCAGTAGTTTGTGGCTGAAGAAACCCAGAGGACGGGGCAGTCCTCTGACCACCTGCTCGAGGACAGCTCCGATAGGTAATAGAACCTGTGCTTGGCTGGAGTCTGAGGGTGCTGGCAAAGCTCGGGTTAAATACGTCAGGGTAGGAGTTGCAGAGCATCAATCACCTAAAGGGTGATATTGTCCGGGTCAGTGGTGATGGGGTGTTGGCGAGGGAAGCTGCATCAACCAATCTGCCACTGGAGACGTCGACGAGGAGCTGGTAGTGGGCTGGGAAGTCTGCTCCAAGCAAGGGGAGGGTAACATCGGCCACCACGAAGCTCCATCCATACGTACAGATGCTGATGCGGATGTTGAGATGTTTGCGGCCGTATGTGGGGATCGGTGTGCCATTGGCTGTGGTGAGTCTGATGACAGGCTGTTGTTGGTGGGGCTGGTAAGAGCGAGTGGGCAACTCCGGTGTCCACTAGGAAGCGAACGCCCGTTATGGGGTCTTGCCCATCGCGGCGGCCGCCTTACAAGTTTTTTTTGGCCAGGGGCAACCCGGTTTGCAGTTCCTCGCATCGTGGCCGAACCTGGCATGAAAATAGTAGAGGCCATCGGCGAACTTTTTGCTGCTTTGCTGCTGTCGTGGCCGCAGGTTGGATTGTTGTCGTACTGGATGTCGGCGGATGCGTGGAGTACGGTTGACTACTGCAATGTCATCCTCGTCTGGCGGGGGCGCTGTTGAGATGGGGGGCACTGTGTTGATGTGACAGGCTGCCGACGCGTGTGCATCATTTAGGTGGTCCGCTGTCTCCTGAAGGTCGGCTTCATCTATCTCCTCCGCATTGGGGATGACTGCACAAATATTTTCTGGTAGGCGGAGAACCCAAAGTGCGTGAAGCAAGTCCAGCTGCTGGAGGGAGTCTTGCCAGAGCCTTCATCTCAAGCAAGGCTTCGGAAGGTCTCTGGTCGCCGAGGGGCTGCTAGCGAGCTGGAGGAGCTGTGTCACTCGCGATGCTGCTGACGGAGTGAAGCGCTACAGGAGGAAAGTTTTGGAGGTCGTAATAATTGATGATAGTGTCGCCCTTGGATATCAATCACTCTGAGATGCAGGGAAAAATTTCATCTGGAAGGGCCGCGAGGACGTGGTCGGATTGGGTAGTGGAGTTAGTTACCCTCTTCAGGCGGGATTGCACTTCAGCTCACAGGAACCAGGTGGGAGCGTTGATCGCTGAGAAGGGGGGAAGCTTGACTTGCGCTGCCGCGGCTGGAGGGTTGTTGGTTGACGTGTTGTCGGACGGCATGTTGAAGGGTGGAGTGGCTGCAGGAGGGCAGATGCCGTTGCTCGAAGTCCGGGGTAATCATAGCTAACTGCAGAGTTTCCTCAGAGCTGAAAAGGATAAGTAAACAAGTAGTTACAATTCCGCAAGTGTTTATTTTACCAAGGTTAGCCTTATATATACAAAAGGTGAGGAATCACAGAATAAGCAATCACCAATCACGAGCGACCACCCCTCGCATGATCGAGCGGCGTGGCTCGCCTGGCGAATGACGAACAATCATTTGCTCGCGTGATCATGGCGTGGTGAATAGCGAACAGCCATCCACTCGCGCTATCATCGCTTGTTACTGCGGGGTCGAGCAAACTAGCGACCAAGCGGTTATACCTGTGTGGATGAGTAAGTGAGTGAGTGAATGTGTATGTGTGTGTGTGTGTGTGTGTGTGTGTGTGTGTGTGTGTGTGTGTGTGTGTGTGTGTGTGTGTGTGTGTGTGTGTGTTTGTGTGTGTGTGTGTGTGTGTGTGTGAGCGATGGTGAGCGTGAATGAGAATGAAAGTGAGAGTGAACTCACAGAGAATGAATCACAAACACGAAGATTAACATTCAGTATAAATTAGCAATGCTATTAATGAATTATTTCAACTGCCACATTGCATTTAATATTTAATGAAATGCAGCGGAATGTACGCACTAATGAACGGTGACATGAAAAAAAAATTCACATGCTTTCTTGCAAGCAAATCTTCTCGAGTCAGAAATTCTGAAATGAGGTAGCCATGTCTTGCTATGCATGTTAGACTTCATCGACAAGGGCCCCTACATCCAAAATGCCATACGAAGTGAACTGAACTGAACGAGCCGGGAAAATCTATAAATAAGCTGCTATACTCTGCGCACCTGTGATGGGTGCTCCTTATTAATAAGCGAATAATGATTCTAGCTTAAACCCTAGTCCTACATTAATGAACGGACGTAATTGCGGGTCACACCGACTCGAAAGTTGCCGATCGAACGAATAACTTTGGTTTTACCCGTACCTACTATCGTAACGTCGGAGCATAGATCTATTAGGTGATAATGAAACCCCCATTTATATCGGGGCACCCCGTTCACATATAGGGGGAAGACCAAACGTATATCCAAAAAAATATATTTATTTTAAATAGCGTTAAAGTTCCGATCTAGCGCCGATAGAACGTGTCACCAATGAGCAATGTAAACGATGCTATGGTTATCTCCATGTTGTCAACAACAACCAAATTACGGGAAAAATGAGCGGTCATATCTTGGCCCTTCCACATATCCAACCGACCAGAAGGGAAAGAGAAAGTGAGGTCAGGTCGGGGGAAAGGGAGAAACGAGATAAATGATATGATGTCCATGATAACGATAATCACGAACGCGATAAATTTGTCGTAGACGAAAAAATAAAAATCTCTAATAGCAAGAGAAATTAATTGAATACTTGATTAATAAATGATTATCATGTTTGCTGACCACACAATAATGCGATCTAAGGTCAGAAGAATAGACTGAGAACGATGCCATTTCCTGTCACTTAGCACTTTTATCCAACAAAACCAACGTGGGAGAGTGACTGCACATATGGCTTAACACATTTATGAGAAAATAAGGAGGGATGAAAGGGCCCAAAATGTGTACTCACTCACTTGGTCATATCGTGGAAGCGTTGGTCGAACAGATTTCGGAGGTTATGTGTCAGTGCTGCAAGTCAAAAAGTATGCAATGACCATCTTCAACCGTCTTTAACAACGTAGATCCTCTAAACAAGGCTAGCAGGTTTTAAAAGTGTTTAAGCGGCTTGACTCTTTATTAAGGAATAGTACAACACATTAAAGGGAACGCACGAGACGATGTCTAAGCGTGTCGCGTGTCCGGCCTGCCAGCCCAGGATTGGTGGTGCCCTGGTCACAGCGACTGCTGGGAGCAAATGAGAGGGGAACGAGGCAATAAAAGTATCTAAATGGTGTGATGATTTTGAATGTTTGAGCCTGTGACAAACGCCCCATGTCTATTGGGCTAATGGCTTACAGACATGCTTTTTCCCTTCCTTTTTTCGGCCGGGGTCCCATCGAGGGACGAATGCTTTCTACGGCCGGGCCATAATGAAAAGGCCCCGGGCGAACCAAACTTTGCAATCTCAAACAACTTTTTACTTGTAGAAGGCTAAAGAGAAAGGGGGCAGAGTCCTCTTCTGCCCAAGGAGGAAATGATCTGTGTGAAGTGTACCATCCGGTCTTGCTATATATTGTTTACACACACACACACATACACACACAACCAAATATTAATTTTATATATATTATTATATATATATATATATATATTATATTATACAATATTTATAATTATAAATAATTTATATATATATAACGATATATATATATACATACATACTACTAATAATCCTATATATAACATAGATAATAATAAAAATTATTATCATATCATGTGTGTGTGTGTGTGGGTGTGTGTGGTGTGTGTGTGTGTAGGAGGGATGTATGTATTATGTATTAGGTAGGGATGCAGGGATAATGTAAAAAATTATATATTATTAATAATATTAAAATATATATATTACAAAATTATATATATTTTATATAATATATATATTAAAGATACAATATATATATATAATATATATATATATATTTTTTTTATATAAAATATATCCCCCAAACACCCCCCCCCCACACACAAAAAACCACACACACACACACACATACGATATGCTGTTTTTTACACACACAACCCAAAACAAACACCCACCCACACACATAATCCCACACACAAAACACACAACTATAAACACAAACAAATTCCCACATAGGGAGTATGGTGTATTTTTACAAAAAAAAACCCACAAATATATAATACATCAGGCACACACACACACAAACCCCAAACCACACACCCCAACACACACACACACACACACACACACACACAACACATACAGATACACACACACACAAAACATGCCCCCCCACCCACCCCCACCCCCAAACCCCCAACACACACACCCCACACACCACAACACAATATATATATCTACATAAATTTTTATATAAAAAATTTAATATAAAATATAAAAAAAATTATACATATATATATTTTATATAAAATTATATAAATATAATATATAGATATACATATATAGATATTATAAAACATTTTAAATTTTCATATATATTAAAACATATAAAAATGAAATATAAAATGGTTTTATATATATATATATAAAATTATATATATAATATATATATATTTTGGGTTATAATATATATATATTTATATATATATATATATAATATTTTATATATATAAAATATATAAAATAATGCATATATACGAGTTTATATGTCTATACAAAACATATATGTGTGTATGTAGTATAGGTAAATGTATATTTTATATACAAAATTTTAAAAGATTTTATTATATATAATATATATTTTATATATTATAATAATATTTTTATAGTGTGTGTGTGGTGTTGTGGTGGGTGTGTGTTTGTGTGTGTTTGTGGGTATAAATATACAAAAATATTTTGGGTTAGGTTAATAAAAAAAACCACAGGCATGTATAAGTGTATACTTTACATAACAGATTATATATATAATAA
>NC_051386.1:23400897-23403397 GCF_015228065.2 Penaeus monodon | reverse complement strand
TTGATATCCAAAAGCAGTAATGCAGTATTCGAGTGGATGGAAGTATGGAAAAAAGAAAAAGGGAAGAAAAAAGTAAAAAAGAGATGCGGAGAAGAAGAACAATAAAGGTTTTAAAATGAAAAGTGGGTAAAACCCCCGAGACTTACACTAAAATAGTTTTACCCGCAATAACACAGAGTTTTGGTATTTCCCATGGGACCCCCTCCCTCAAAAAAAACCCTATGAGCGGGAAAAGAGTCTGGAATTCTGCATTTTTAAGTATAAAGAATGCAAATTAAAAAAAATCAAAATTCGACGGGCCCGGGGGTGGGCATCAAGAAATATTCATTTAAACTTACATTTGGTGAGTATATATAACCAAAAACACCAACACACCACAAAAATATATAATATATAAATATTATATAATAATAAATATATATAATATTAAAGATATAATAATATATATAAATATAATATTATATATATTTATAATAGATGTGTGTAAAGGTATATATATTATATATAGATATTTTTAATTTTATATATTTTAAATATAATATATACATATAAAATCCAAATTTTTAAAACCCAGAGATGATAAATAGACGAAGGGTAGAATATGCATACATAGTGTATTATAAGTGGGATTTATATATATATATATATATAATAATTTTAAAATATATATAAATTATATATATTTGGGTGTTTTGTGTGGGTATATATATATATTTTTATATATATAAATAATTATATATATATATATATATATTATATAACATTTCCCTATATTATATAAAATAGAATTTTATATTATATATATACCTATATATATAATAATATATATATAAAATATAGAAAAATATATATATATATATATACATACACACACACGCCCCAGACACACACAACACATACATAATACACACACAAACAGGGAAAAAACACACACACACACACACAAAACACACAAAACACCAAAACACAAAAAAACATTTTACCCCACACACACACACACCACACACACACACACACACAAAACACCACAACACACACCCCATAAATATATATATATATTATATAATATATTAATTTTATATTATATATAATGGGATGGGGTGTGTGGGGGTGTGTAGTATAGGGATATTATATTTTATTAAAATAATATATATATAATTATATATATATTTTATAAATATAATATACACAACATATATATATAACAATATTAAAACTAATATATATTTTAAATATAATAATATATATATATTTTATATTAATATTTTAAAAATAATTTATACACACACACACCCAAAAAAACAACATTTTTATATATATATAGAATATATGGGGGGTGTGTTTTGTGGGTGTGTGTGTGTGTTGTGTGTGTGGGGTGTGTTTGTGGTGTGGGTATTTTTTTTTTTTCGGAGGTTCCTGTTTGAGCCGCCTTGGGGCACAGCAGAACTTTTGTAGTTTTTCTACACAAAACCCCACAAACACACACCCACACAACAACACACACAAAACCCCACCCAACCCCACACACACACCCCAAAAACAAAACCCCACACACACACAAACCCCACTCACACCCCACACCCACACAAATACACACACACGCAACACACACCCACACACACACACACACACACCCCACACAAACACACACACACACACACACACAAAATATGTAAAATATACAATTTTTATTTATATTATATATATATTATATATATATATATATAAAATAGATATTGAAAGTGGGGTGTGTGTGGTGGGGTGGGGGGTGTGTATGGGGTGGGGTGTGGGGTGGTGTTTGTGCGTGTTGTGGATAATATTTCATAAAACACACACAAAACACACACAACACACACACACCCCACACACACACACACCCCACACCCACATATGAAAGGGGCGCACAAACATTTCACGTGTACAACCCCACAAAACACACACCCCAAAAACACCACACACACCAAAACACCCACCACACAACCCCCCCACACAATACACACACACACAAACAAATATATATAGATATATAATAAATTTTAAAATACATAATAATATATTAAAAATATGTATATACATATTTATAAGTATATATAAGTAAATAGGGATAGTTATTATATATATAAATATTTCATATGTATCATCATAAAAATAAGGGGCTAAGGCCCCAAGGTGGCGCAGGGGGGCATCCAAACCTTCGCTTTTAAAAACCCCGAGGATCCCCCCAGGCGAGGCTCCAAAGGAAAGGGCCCCTCTCTAGCTCCCCGCGGGCAGGTTCGTCGAGCTGCCAAGCCATGATACCAGGGTAAACCCACAGGCCCCCACCCCGGGTTGTCTAAAGAGAGAAAAACCCATGGGCAAAGGGTTTGTTTCCCCAGGGAAACGAGTAGGTGACCTTAGCCCGGGGTTGGCGATCCCGGATTATGCAAGAAAAAAGGTCCCAGCCAGCCCCAGGGGTAACCGCCGTTTTGGGCACGTGGTCCCGCCCAAAGGGACACCCTTG
>NC_051386.1:23390897-23398397 GCF_015228065.2 Penaeus monodon | reverse complement strand
ATATATATAATAATAGATATCATATATATAATATATAATATATATATCATATAGATATATGATATATATAGATATATATTATATATAATATTATAATATAGATAGATAGAAGATAGATAGATAGAAGATAGATAGAAAAAATAATTTATATATATATAATATATTTTATATATATGTATATTTTATATATTATTATTATAATATATAAATATTATATATTTAATTATGTATGTATATAGATATGAGTTTTTGGGGTGGTGTTCATGTAAAAACAAATGCAAGAGAAAAACAAAGGGAATTTACAAGAAAACACGCGAATATGCCGAAAGGAAGTTTTTTTTTTTTTTTGCTGCATCTGCTCGAGGAGACGCCCGCACGCCAACGATCGGGGAACATGAAAACCCACAAGGAAGGTAATCCCCTGAAACCCATCACCAACGGACCGGGAGTCCCTCCACACCGTTTAGCTAAGAAGCTTGGGGCCCACCTCTCTCAAGTGCTTAAACTCCATCAGCGGTTGTCATCTATCAAACACCACCGATATCATGGCCAAATGCCAAAAAACGTCGGGATGAGATGCAAAATGCTCGTCATTTTCCCGACGTAAAGGGTCGCTATTTACCAACGCAGCGATCGATGGAGCCATCGACGCTGCAAAAGAATTCTTACAGGAATGGACGGGGATAAAACTACCACTGCTGAGGGATGATTACGTCGCACTCATCCGCCTCTGCGTGTAGTTGGCCGTTCGAATTCCGAGGACGTGAGTACGAGCAAATTCAAGGACTCGTGAGGGGCTCCCCTCTTTCAGCAGTCCTTGCCCAGCTGTTTATTAAAACCTTCGAGGCTGATCACTACCGGAACATCGTGGGGAATAATGTGGTTGGCTTCGCTACGTAGATGACATCCTCTTTGTAGTGCCCACCAAGACAAACCTTTAAGACCTCCCCCACAGACTAAATGCAATGCACCCCTCCATACAGTTCACCACGAAAGAGAAGATGAATGAACAGATTCCTTTCCTCGACACCTTAATCCCTAGGAGACTGACGGCCCGTGTTTCTCTGGTACAAAAAGCCCACAAATAAAATGATTTTATACCATTTATCTCTGCCTACAACAATAGAACCAAAGAAGGCGTGGTCATTAGTTTCTGGAGGGCCCTGTTGGGCCCCCACAATGAAAAAGCTACCACTTCTGGCAAGAAGATCGGATATATCATAAGGGAAAAGAGAATTGACCACTACAGACCTCATAGCCAGATGTACAGCATACCTTGCGGGAGCTGCAATAAAGTATACATAGAGAGCCAGGACGTGACCTCCACGAACAACAAATTTACCAACACCGCAGCGCCTTCCGACAACATGACAAGAGGAGCGGCTTCGTTGTTCACTTCATACCCACGGTCCATATCCCTAAGTGGTCCCAGGCTTCTATCATAAAACAAGGCTTGCCCCCACAACAGAGGATGATGGTAGAAGCGACGTTCATAATTCAATTAACAACTTCAACACCGCAACACGAAGCCTCGAACTAGCCATTGTCGTCATACCTTAAACCGCCGTGACCTGACCGCTCAGTACATGTATATATACACCTCTATGTATCTCTAGTCTCATATAAATGCGAGAAGGCCTTCAGCATATTCGAGCGTTCTTGTACTTCCCTTCGTTGTTCTACTTGCAGTGTGTGTGTATGTTTTAATTTATAATATTATAAAATTATATATATATATATTATATATAATATAATATATAATATATAATATATATTAAAATATATATATATATATATATATATTAATATATATATTTATATATATATATATGTATATATATATACATGCAATATATATGTATATGATATATATATATATATATATATATATATATATATAAATATATATATATATATATTTGTGTGTGTGTGTTCGTGTACATGTGCGTGTATTTGCCCGTGCTCGTATGCGTGTGTGCACAGTCAGGAAAAAATATATATATCGTATACCTTTGCACTAACATGAAAAATCAAAATGTTGTTGATTAGCACCGTAATCCTACGAATATAGGGTATGTAATACAATAACATTTTCATGTACGTGCTGGAGTTATTAAGAATGATTAAAACATAAATTTCATTATCCTAAGCGAAATATATAAAAAAATAGAATAATATCGAGTGTCAACGTATGCGTAGTCCACCCACTCAAAAAAAAAAGAAAAAAAGTAAAGGGGGGCGCAATTAATAACCAAGAGATGGCGCTGAAAGAAGATACATTTTCTTTGAAGTTTACATTTGTTTAGAGTTAAGGAGGAGATGAATATATGTTGAAGTTCAAGAGAACAGTGTTGTATAAAGACGCCCTATATTGGACATGCGCAAATTTAAGGTCTGTATTAAAGTGTAAATCTTTCCTGCAGTCTCCGGTTTCTATGATTCATGCTTATCCCTCCTGTGGAATGAGAGGCAAGTCGAATTCAGTTTTCAGTGTCATTAATTATTTGTAGGGAAAATTTCGAATATATTTATATATATATATATAAATAAATTTTAGATATATAAGAATATATATATATAATATAATATATATAATATAATATAATACATATAATATAAATATAATACATAAAAATAATAATAATATATAATAAATATAATATATATTGACAGATAATAAAAAATATAATATATATATAATATAATATATATATATATATACATATAATACATACATACACACACATTTTATATGTATGTACATGTATGGTATTTGAAAATGATTTATGTATATATATATTTTATAATATATATATATAAATAAATATATTTGTACACACACACCCAAAACACACACACACACACACACACACAAAACACACACACACACACACACACACCCCACACACACACACACACACACACACACACGCAACCCCACACACACCCCACACACACACACACACACACACACACACACACACACACACACATATGCACATACACACACACATGTATATATATGTATATATATGTATATATATATGCATGTATATATATCATCATCAATAACGGTAAAGCTCATGTTTGAGCAGCCGTGGACCTCTCCACCATCCTTCGCCACTAACTCGATCTTACGCTTTTCTTTCCACTTGTACATCGACAGCCCGCAAATATCTTTTATTTTTGTCCCCAATCTTTTCTTGGTTTCCTTTCCTCTGTTTCCTACACCCAAGGTGTATATATTAAAAAATTAAATATAAGAATTTTTATAATAATATAAATATAAAATATATATAATATAGATAAAAATAAGGAAATTTTTTTTATATTTAAAAAATATAATAATATTAAATATATGAAAAATAAAAAAAAAAAAAAAAAGAGAATATAAAGAAAAGCAGGGGAAAAGAATTTTAAAAAGGAGAAAAAAATAATAAATTTAAAAAAAGAATTAAGATAAAAATTTATAAAAATATATTTTTAAAATATATAATAAGTATATATATTAAATATAAATATAATTAAAATAAAGAAAATAAATAATAAATATAAAATATAATATAAAAATTAAATATTAAAAAATTTTTAAAAATATAAATATAATTTTATATAATATAAATTTTATATAAAATATATAACGATAAAATAAATAAAAATATAATTAAAAATATAAAGATATATATTATATCTATAATATATATATATATAATAATAATTTTTTATTTTATAGTATAAATTAATAAATATATATATTATATATAATAAAATAAATTTTAATATATGTATAATATATATATATTATATATAATATAAAAATTTAATATTAAATATATATTAATATTTAAAAAAAATATTTAATATATAATATTTTTATTATATAATATAATATATGTATATATATATTATATATAAAATATATAATATATATATATATTATATAATATATTAATTTTTATATATACTTTATATATGTACATATGTTTTAGATATAATATTATATATTATAATATTATTATTATTATATATAATATAATATATATATAATATATATATATATATTATTTATATTTTAAATATTATAAAATTTATATTTTTTTAATATATATTAAAAATATATAATTTTAAAATATAAAAATATATATATTATTTTATAATCGTATATATTATATTTTATATATGTATTATATAATTATAATTTTTAATATGTATATATATATAAATATAAAATTATTATATATATTATATATATTATATAATAATTATACACACACACCCAACACACACACACACACCACACAACACACCACACACACACACACACACAATATAATTATAATTATAATTATATATATTTATAATATATATATTTTTAAAAATGGATATAATAAAATTTTAAATATATATATATATTAAAATATATTTTAAAATTATAGATATATATATATTTAACATTATATATTATAAAAATTATATATAATTTATATATTTTTTAAAATTTTAAAATATTTTTATATATTATATATATTAAAAATTTTAATTAATATTATTATATATTTGGTAGTGTGCACACACAGCCCAACACAGACGAAAAAGCACGCACGCGCGCCACACCCCACACACAACCCCACACACACACACACAAACACCACACCCCAAACACACACACACCACAACACACAAAAAACACACACCAAAGCCAAGCACGCACGCGCACCACACACCCCCACCACACACACACACACACACACACACACAAACACCAATTTTTGCTATAGAGGGCATAAAACATTTCGGAGAAAAAGGGCTCGGCTGTCGAAACGGAGTAGCCCTAAACCCCCCAAAGGGAAAGAGCGTCGAGAAAGCAGTGCCATCCCCGATGGATAGTCATTTCTCTTTTTGAAATCCTTACCAAACCCAACAAAAAACTTAAAATTAAACTTGAGATAGATACTAATAAATATTACATTATACAAAATATTAATAAATGTAATGTTCCGGCAAATTTAATAGTACCTGTTATACATACAAGGATAGCGGAATTTTTACTGCAGCTGTGAAATATATTGTTACAGTATTTGATAAGGAATTTTTCTTCTGAGCTTTATTAAAAAAAAATTTTTTTGATTTATTTTGCGTAAACAACTACGAAAAAAAAAAATTCGCTCAAAAAACATGATATATAACGCTCTTTTCTGTCTGTCGTTTGGCTGGCGGGGCCCCGGCGGCTGGCGCCTGGCGGGTGGCGGCTGGGTGGTGGGGTGGTGGCTGCTGACTGGTGGCTGGTGGTGGTGGGGGGTGGGGGATGGGAGGGTGGGGGCTGGGGTGGTGGCTGGTGGCTGTGGGCGGGTTTGGGACTGGTGGCTGGCGGGCGGCGGCTGGTGGTGGCTGGTGGCTGGTGGGGCTGGGTGACTGGGGGCTGGCTGGTAAGGGGGGTTTGGGGCGGGCGGGGCCTTTTTGTCGTTTTGTTTTCTGCCGAGGAGTTAGACCCCCCCTGGTCAAATGTCGGGACCGGTTGAAGCCCGGAGCATAAAATAACCCCCCGGTTCCCACCGAGGATGTGCCGAGAAATGAATCTCACGGGCCCCAAAGTCGGATTTTGGGTCAAAAAAAAGGAGCCCTCTATCCCCAGGGCTTCACTTTATTGTTAAACCATCAAGAGCCACCACTAGGGTTTCTAGAGACTCAGGTAGAATAGCAAAGTCAAGGTGATAACTTGATATTGCCTAGAGTTGCTCTACACGACTTTGTCATTAGCTCTGCCCAGTATCCAGTCCATGCACATGTTGAAAAGTTGTGGTGCAAGAATACAGACTTGCCTCACCTCTGAGTTAACAGGGAAGAAACTCGACAGGCCCCACCACATTTTACAGCCCTTTCAGTACCACTATCAGGCTGGCTATAAATCCAAGGCTTTGTTGGAATTACTCTAGTCTCAGGATCTTAAGAGTATGCACAATATCAAATGCCTTCTGAGGTCGACGAAGCTGCAAGCAACTCACGTCGACGCTCTACAACGACTCGAAGCGCCAGGTATGTCTATTGTGGACTACTAGGAGTGAATCCAGATTACTCGGCTTCTGGTGCCTCAGCAGATGACCTCTGATACGTCTCAGAAGGATGTAAGCGTGAACCTTCCTGGTATACTAAGAAGTGTAATGGCTTAGGAGGCATGGATCCTCAGTGATGGGTGGGTCCAGCAAAGGAATCACGACACTACCTGCATCAAGTTAACTGTTGGTAGATAACCTGGTACAACTGTTCAAAAATACTCAGTCCAAAATAAATTGTGTGTATGTGTATATATATAATATAATATATATATATATATATAATATATATATATATATATATAATAGATATATATATATTTTTTTTTTTTTTTTTTTTTTTTTTTTTTTTTTTTTTTTTTTTGCGTATGTGTGTATATATATTATGTATATATGATGTATATTATATATATATAATATATATATATATATATATATATATATTATATATATATATATATATGTATATATATATACATATATATATATATTATATATATATATGCACGTGTGTTATGTGTATATGTATATATATATATATGTATAATATTATATATAATATATAATATATATTTTATATATTTTAATATATATATATATATATATGCGTGATATTTATATATTATATATATATATATATATATATATATATATATATATGTATATATTTTATGGAGGACGGGGAAAAACTCTTCCCCAGCAAATGAGGCGGGCTTTTTAGGTTCCGTTGGGAGGGCGGCTGCTGGGGCGCAGTGTAGGAATGGGAGTTGCTCATCTCACCCTGGCAGCCACCAACCCAGTGTGAGGCCTGTGAGGCAAAGCTCAAGGGAACCCTAGGCTCTACAGCCTACCAACCCCCTTCACATGGGGTAGCATCAGCGGGGGCGGCAGAGGTGGTTTCCACCTGGAGCAACTGTCTGAGGCTTAACCTTGAGTAGGAGCTTGGAACATCCAGTCCTTGTGGCAGGATAAGCGATAACCCCCTCTATTGGGGGAACTGAAGCAGTTGGGAGCTGAGATGGCTCTCCTCTCAGAGGTGAGAAGATTTGGCAGCAGCACAATCAGTATGGACGAGCAAACCTACTACTGGTCCGGCTGGTGCGATGGTCATCTCCAGGGAGTAGCCATAACCATCTCCAGCCGACTTCAACCCTCGGTTTCAGAGGTAACGCCGGTTGTGAGCGTATTACGTCATTAAGATTGAAGCGCACTTTTGGCTTCATGTCCCTTATTGTTATATGCATTCCTACCGATGTTTTCAAAACACGGTATAATGATACGGATACTGTAGCCAAGGAGATTGACCGCATTCTTGTCAGCACATGCTGGAGGATCCTCCAGAACTGTAGGTTGGGCCCAAGTTGCCGAGTTTTGTGGCGATGAACATAGGCTGGTTGTGGCTAGCCTACAGGTACATTTCAAAACTCCTCATCCCTCCAGTGACCACTCT
>NC_051386.1:23378397-23385897 GCF_015228065.2 Penaeus monodon | reverse complement strand
CGGGGAGTTTTGAAGTGGACCTGCAGGGTAGCCACAACCAGCCTATGGTCAGTGCCACAGACCTCGGTATCCGGTAACTGCAGTTCTGGAGGATCCTCCATCGTGTGCTAACAAAAATGTGGTCGATCTCCTTGGCCACTGTCCCCGTATCGCTGTACCATGCCCAGCAATGCAGGTTGGAGCACTGGTACCAGTAGCCAGAGACCCTCATTTCTGGGACCTAGCAAAGTCCCGGAGAAAGAGGTATTCTCGCTGTGGGATCAGCTCCCAAGTCATGGGGGCCGACAGACATTCATAGCCAGCTCGGTCACAGCCGGATACCACATGGAAGTAGCCCAGAACAATGCGAATATCTCGCCGGGGGAAATTTGTCTGCCACAGATGCGATTTTAGCCTTTTTCACATCGAGTTTACATACATCGGTAGGAGTGTATACAGCAATAAGAAAATAAGCCAAAACCATGCTTCAGTCTCAATGCCATAATACGTCATCAACCGGTGTCACCTCAACTACCGAGGGCTGAAGTCGGCTGGAGAGGGCTATGGCACACCTTGGAGGTGTTGACCATCGCTGCAGCCCGACCAGTAGTAGATGAACCCACCCATACTGATGTGCCGCTACAAGGTTTCTCACCCCCGAGAGGGCAGCCACCTCAAATCACAGTCGTTAAATTTCCCCGCGATAGCAGAGGTAACCGCTCATCCTGCCTCAAGGACCGGATGTTCCAAGTGCCTATCCGGAAAGCTCGGGCCTCGGGCGGTCACTCCGGGTGCACGCCACCTCTGCCGCCCCCGCCGACGTTTGCCCCAAATAAAGGGAGGGGTCGGCAGGCTGTGGGGCCGCCCGCCACCCGTGGGGTTCCCGAGGGCTTTGCTCCACAAGCTTCATAGTCCCAGTGGGACCCAAAGCCCGCCTTTCTTGCTGGGTGGGAGGGATAGCACCCCCCCCCCCAAAGCATATCCTTTTTTTGAGCATTGCAGGGGGGTTTTCTGGGGGGAGACACCCAATACCACAGGGTGGTTAAGGGGCAGGAGTTGGTATGGAGCTAGGGCGTGTCCACACGCCGATGGGCCATAGCTCCGTACCTCTAGGGCCTCCTTTTGCTCCGAAATCCCCCACAGTTTAGCCTGGGACCGCAAGGTGCCTAGCTACCCATGGGTGGTCACGAGGAGGCACTGCAGAAGTCTCGATGACGACAAGGCTGTGACCTGGACAGGGGAGGACTTATGCAAAGCTGCTCCCTTTTCGCACTAGGCTAGCTGAGAAGAAATAGAGGAAATCCTATGAGGCCCATCCATATTAACTTTAATGGAAGCTATGGAAACAAAGATTTCTCTGGTTATTTAGGTTATAAATTCTTATGTCTGGGCACAACAAAAAGTGACAATTGCTGCTTACGTATGAAGAACATCCATAAACTATCTGTGGCATCAAATGGCCCAGAAATTTTGTTTGTAATAAGGCAAGAAAGGGGTTTTGTGATAGCAAAGCTATCATCAAAGGGGTTTCAAGCTGTTAATAACACAGTTTTTAAATTTTTAAAACAAATTGAAGGCTTTCTCTTTCTGAAATAAGTGAACTACTGAAAAAGGTAAAGAAATGTGCCTTCATGATAACCTTCTATGACGAACATGTAATTCAATATTTTTGTGATATATTAATTTAAATCAAAAAAATAGTCTTCACTCTGGTTATACACCAAATTAACGATAGGGTTTGAAAAGATTAACGTTACTATTCCATTTCAGTATAATATGCTGAGGGGGCGCTATAAATCAACTGAAGAATTTGATATAGAAATGGGTTTTTTTGGTGAGTTTTAAAAACCTTAGAAAAATAATGTAAAAATAAAAATATGAAATTGCAAATTCATTCCATGAGGATTCAAAGTTAAGAAACTTATATATGTCCCACACTAATATATATATATATATATATATAATATATATAATTTTATATATTTTATATATATATATATATATATAATATATATCTGTGTGTGTTGTGTGTGTGTGTGTGTGTGTGGTGTGTGTGTGTGTGTGTGGGGTGGTGTGTATGTATACATATATATAAATATATTGGTATGAAGATAATATCTCCATTGTTCTATTCCTACGCCAACTGTTTAGTTTTTCGTTCTTGCCTTTTTTCTGCCCACTCGAAATACTGCATTACTGCTGTTAATGCCGTAGACTCAGAACTCTTTTCATATATTGATGGGTTCTCTAACCTTTAGACTGGTGGAATCCAACGCGAAGGTCAAGATAAACTCTCCCCTCTTCCAGACTCAATATCTTTCTCTTCTTTCTGAGGCTGCCCTCTCGTTCTTTCCCCCTCCCACTTTCTTCTTTTCCCTCTATCTTTGTCTGTTTATCTGCCTGTCTGTTGCCTTTCCTATTGTAAGGGACATTTATAGTATATATATATATATATAGTATATATATATATATATAAATATATATAATATATATATATGGTATAATATATATAAAATAGATATAATATATATAGATATATGTATATATATATATATATATATATATATATATATATTTTAATATATATATATATATTTGCGCATATATAGATATATATACATACATATATTACATACAACACCCCCACAACAAACACACACACACACACACACACACACACATATTAGTTTATATAATAATATATATATATATAATATATATATATATATATATATATATATATATTTTACATATAATATAAAATATATATATATTATATAATATATATATATATAAAATATATATGTGTGTGTATATATATGTTTGTATGTGTGTGTGTGTTTTGTGGTGTGTGTGTGTGGTGTTGTGTGTGTATTAGTGTGTGCGTTTTGTGTGTGTGTGTTGGTGTGGTGTGTGTGTGTGTGTGTGTGTGTGTGTGTGTGTGTGTGTGTGTGTGGGGTGTTGTGGGGTGTGTGTGTCTTCATATATGATTATGGGACGTGTCTGCAGTTTTTGTTTAATTCTGTTTAAAACTGGTTATGTGGAAAAATATATTTATCGCCACAAAACGAGCTCAACACAAATAACATTAAAGTTATTACCAAATCGACCCCGGGACAGGATATTTTTAAAAAAAATGAAAATCCTGACTACAAAATCACCCCAATCAACTTTTGGTCAAAAAGACGACTTTTATTGCAAATTGGAAACTGTGGGTTTACAATAGAGGGAACAAACGCATTCCTGCTCTCATTTTTCAAACAATTTGGCAGTTAGATGGTTTTATTTAATCAGCAAAACATGTATTCACGAAGGCAACGTGGGTATATACTCGCTGCTTTTCGGACTGATGCTGCCACCATTGATCACAATACGCCAAACCTCATATTATTAATAAACTGAAGCAGTCGTTAGCTTGGTGCCTGAATATGCATCTCCCTTAGTGTTTCGGCCGTATTTCTGATTTAACTCCAAAATGTTCCGGGGAAATGCCATGTCAAAAAAGACGTCGGTTTATACATGGAAATCGTGAGTAATGCGACGCTTAAAACAAACATTGAGCTTTATTTGATTCTGGACGAAAGTGACCCGACTCTTTCGTATTAGCTAATGAGTTGGACGGAATATTTTGTATAACATAATTAATGTACAAAAAAAAAGCAATAGAAAAAATAATAGATATGCATATATAAATATATTTATACATATATACATATATACATACATAAAATACCACACACACACACACACACACACACACCACACACACACACACACAAAATATATATATATAATATATATATATATATATATATATAAAATATATTTTATATATATACATACACATGAGAGTGTGTTTGTGTGTGAATGTGTTTTGTTGGGTGGTGTGTGTTTGTGTGTGTTTTGTGTGTGTGTGTGTGTTTTGTTTTTGTGTGTGTGTGGTGTGCGTTTGTGTGTGTGTGTGTGTTTGTGTATGTGCACAGACATATATACAACATAATAAAATATATATATATATATATATATATATATATATAATATAATATATAACATAAATATATCTATATATATAATTTTTTTTTAAATTTATTATAATATATATATATATATATTATATAATATAATAATAACACATATTATACATAAATATATAAAAAAAAAAGTGTGGGATATGTGTATGTGTATATATACACATGTGTGAATTTACATATATATAAATACAATACATACATACATATACATCTATACATACACATATCTATATATATATTATCTATATATATGTGTATACATACATTATATATTATATATATATCATACATGTATATATTTTATATAATATATAAAATATATATTAATATAATTTTATATAATATTGGTGTGTGTGGTGTGTGTGTGTGTGTGTGTGTTGTGTGGTTTTGTGTGTGTGGTTTGGTGTGTGTGTGTTTGTGTGTGTGTGTGTGTGTCTTTGGTGTGTATTACATGCGTAAAGAAATGTATGTGTATATGTATACACACATACAAAACACACACACACACACACACACACACACACACCACACACACCCCACACACACACCACATATATATATATTATATATATATAAAAGATATTTTATATATGTATATATATATATATATATATATATATTATATATATATATATATATATGTATATGTGTTATATATATGTATATATATGTATATACATATTTATGTATATGTATATATTTTAATATATATATATATATATATATATATATATATACTATATAAGAGAGAGAGAGAGAGAGAGGAGAGAGAGGAGAGAGAGAGAGAGAGAGAGGAGAGTCATGTATATACATATGAGGCCGCGGTGGGAGTGGTTAAACATCGGACTCAAGACTGTCACGACGGCAATCTGAGTTCGAAGGTTCGAGTCATCGGCCGGCGCGTTGTTCCCTTGGGCAAGGAACTTCACCTCGATTGCTACCTAGCCACTGGGTGGGCAAGCCAGCCCAAGTCAGGCCGATTCTAAGCCCGGGTAAATAGAGAGGGTTGGCGTCTGAAAGGGCATCCCGGGCCCTAAAAGATATCTGCCAGAACCTGCTCAAAATTTCGACCCCATTTAAGAATGGAATAAAGCTAAGAAAAAAATCATCTGTATACATATGCATACATACATATGTGTGCATATATATGCATATATATATTTATATATGTTTATATATACATAGATACAGTTGCATATATATTTATTATATACATAAATACAGTTGTATATATATATTTACCTATATATATAAACACATATCTGTATATATATACATATATACATGTTTATACATGTATATATATATTTACAGATGTACGAATTTTGTGTATATATTTTAAATATATATATAATATATTATATAATATATATATAATAAATATAAATGATGATATATATATATTATTATATATATAATTTTATTTATATATGTATATGTATTTGTATACATAAGGGATATACATAGTATGTAAATTTTTATAAAATAAATATTATATATATATATATATATAAATTTTATAATAAAATATATATATATATATATATTATATATATTAGATATATATATATATATAATATATATATATATATTATATATATATATATATATTTTATATATATATTACACAAACATACATTCAAATAAATAAAAAATTATACAAACACACACATACACAAACACACACACACACACACACACAAACCCCACACACACACACACACACCACCCCACACATATATATATATATATAATATATATATATATAGATATATATATATATGTATAAAAGAGTATATATATATATATATATATATATATATATATATATATATATATATATATATTATATATGCATGTATGTATGTATGAATGGGAACATTATATGTGCCTGTGTGTATGCTGGTAGGTGTGCTCACTTTGGCTTCATTTTATTCGATTAATTGATAACTTCATGAATTCATATTACTTGTCCTTTTTCTCCCACAAAGCGTATCTATGACATGTATGCATCTTTTTACTAGAGTAAGTGTTTCTTGAAATACCACGGTAATTTTTATTAACAATGTTGGGATCACGAAAGTAAATATTAAACATAATGTCTTTTAAATGCAAATAAGCTTTTTGTTAGGACAGTAATGTAACGTATGAGAGGAGTGTTAACGGCGCAGTCTGAGAAAATGAGGCAATTTCTTGATTGTTTATGCCGTGAAAGCGCATCCCTTGATCGTTAAAAGAATCTCTTAATATAAGTTACATTGCCTCGGACGTAGACGCGGCTGCAGAAAGCATTCCCGCTGAAAAACCGAGGGTTTTGAGACTCATTTTTTTCATGTGTAAATAGTAAGTTCGGGTCAAGAAGACTTTAGAAATGTCGGCGGTAAAATTATTCTTCTGGTGCTTGTAATGGAGCAACGAGTTCCGGGGAAGAAGGGCCTACGGGCCCTGCTTGCTGCTTTAGGAAAGTTGGTGTTAATTAGTCATATTTTTTGAGTGGGAAAACTCCTTTGCCTTTTTCAAGTTGACCCTTACACCCAACTTTTCTTGTCACTTCCTAAATTAGAAGTCTGAAAAGACTAACCATTCGCTGTCAATACAGATAAACCAGATACATTTTTCTAAACCTGACATTGCAGAAAATTTTTTCGTGTTTATTTCGCTGTGAAAAGACTGTCGTAAAAACTTCACCTGAAACGAACGTGTCAGATTTCAGAATTACATTTTGCTATACGGTATTACTTTCCTTCTGAAAAAAAAAAATAATCCGCAGACATGACTAATCTCATTTATACCTGTCAACTGTATTTATAATAATAAAATAAACAGTGGTGCTAATTCTGATGATAGTGATAAAACAATAACAGTAAAATTAATAATGATAATCATAATTATGCCAATGATAACAGTGAATATAACAATTCTTTTGGAAATAATAAAAAAAAATAATAACAATAATGATAGTAAAAATAATAAAAAATATAATAAAAAGATACTAACAATAATGATAGTAAATAATAATACTAATTATCATTATAATATTGTTATTACCCCCCATTATTGTTATAATTCTTACGTAATTCTTACGATTATTTTTATTATTAGTATTATTATTATTATTATTTTTTTATTATTATTATTATTTTCTGCTTATGATTATGAATACTATTACCATTGTCATCATCGCTATCACTATTATTATTTTTATTATTTATTTTATTATTTATTATTATTATTTAATGATTATTACTTATTATTATTACTCTCATTATCCCATTAGCATTTTACCTTTTTCTTATCATTGCTGTTATTTCATTAATCATTATCATATATTATTATAACTATAATTTTTATTATCATTATTATTATTGTTATTATCATCATTATTATCTTTATTATTATTATCATCATCATCAATACTGTTTTTTCCATTATTATTAAATTTTTATTATTATTATTATTATTATTATTATTATTATTATTATTGTTATTA
>NC_051386.1:23365523-23373297 GCF_015228065.2 Penaeus monodon | reverse complement strand
TGAAGGTCGGGGCATGGCTTGGACCAAGGGTCAAGCATCCTGTCGTCGACTGCCAGCATCTCTCAGCACTTCAGGAGTTGTTCTGCAGACTTGGCTCCTGTATTGATGAACTGCCTCCCCGGCATGCGACAGGTACGCATAAGGGTTATCATGGTATCTGTGGCAGGTGGCAGACCTGACCGAATGAGACGTACCTGCCTAGAGAACCTCAGTCGATCTGATTGCGTAAAAGACGCAAAATAATGTGTTGGCATGTGCAAAGTCGAGAGAAGCATGGCCTCAATGCAGATCATCTTGCTACTTCTGACAGGACATGCACATATAGTATATATATATAGTATTTGGTGTGTGTGTGTATGTGTAGTATGTATGCTATGTATTGTACAGACATGATATATGCACCACACACAACACACATATATATGATGGATAGTGTGCGTGTGCGTGTGATGTGAGTTTGCGTAGTAGTGATGTGTGATGTGTGTGTGTGAGTATGTGATGATTGTTGTGTGATGTGTGTGGAGTGGAGTGTTGTTTCGTGTGTGTGGTGTTGTGTGTGTGGTGGTGGATGTGTGTTGTTGTGTGTGTTGTGTGTGTGTGTGTGTGTGATGTGGTGTGTTGTGATGCGGGGATGAGGAATGAGAACTTCCGTGTGTCGTGTGTGTGTGTGTTTCGCTGTGTGCGAGACTATGGTATATATATATACTATATTATAGAGATAGAGATATAGATACTAGTTTATATCATATCAGTATATATATATAGGAGTATATAAATACACACACAATTCATCGATTATAATGTGGCATCCGTCGGGTCAGAAGTAGCAATGGATCTGAATTGAAGCATGCATTCTGAGACTTTGCGATGCCACCTCTTTTTACATTGATGGGTTGCAGAACAAGCTCACAAGCGACAACAACTGCCTCAGAAGGACTCCGGCGTCTTTCATCTTGAGAAATATGAACACAAGGAAGTGGATCTGTTTTCTATGAAGTTGAACTCCATAACCTTTGACCATACACGGACTGACTACTAAGCAGCAGTCGGGGACACTAACGTATCTAAGACTCGACACAACTTTTGCGCAAATCGCTGAGACCGAGCGAAGCACGCATTGTGCACATATATCGTGCAAAGCGTGAGCACACGCACGGATTTGCAAATTTTGGGTTGAAGTTTGAGCCCACGTCGAAGCGTTTGAGGGAAATAGGTGAAGGCCGTCATATAAGAGCTCCACGGCCTTTCTGCACGTGGCAAGTGAGGACATGACCGGAATGAAGAAGATCCCAGCTCAGGTCCGAAGCTCAGGCGGTCTGTGCGAAGGGTAACCGCATAAAGAGAAGGGTGGAGGATGGAGGAGGCGAATGCAGACCTGTACGGCAGGAGAAAGGTGGCCAGTCTCCATGAGCGTCGTCATCAAAATAAATAGAACTCTATCCTTAATCGAGCAGCTGCTTAATGTTCAACTGAACTTAGCGACAGTCTCCTTCCGTCTTCCCACACCTCCACCTTCTCACTTACCTGACCTCCGCTCATTGTATACTAAGCTCTGCTCGTGTTGAAACGCGTCGCTCCGTAGTCTCTCAGTTGTTATACCCCGCCCCCCAAACACAGGCACCACACACACATAGTAGTGTGTGTGATGTGTCGTGTATGTGTTTAGTATATGTATGTGTATGTATGCATACAGTGTTGTGTGTGATATATAATAAACTTAGATATTGAGATGAGATGAGGGTATAATTTAATATATATGATATGGATCTTAGACATATATAATGATGAGTTAGTAGTAAGAGTAGCATAGATATAGTATATATATATATAAATATATATATATATATAAAGCATATAGTAAGAGTATATTAGATACAATGAGATATGAGTAGAAGATAAGTATACTTAAATAACTAATTATGAATATGATTATAGATATATATACTACTATAGATAGTATATCTATATATATAATTAGAAATGGAATAATGCAATGCCGCCATTGGGTAGTCACTGATAAACTAACAACGCCTTCCCTGACCAGGGACTCGAATAGGTCACTCCTCGGTATTGAAAACGGAGCGCCATGTGCTAAATGCCAACCACACGCCAACGACACCAGCTAAAAGGAGTGTGCAACTGGATCTACGAAGCGCCATAAGACATTACCTGTCTACTCATACTTGAGTAAGTGACAGCGAACCAGTTTTACGCTCACTCCACCGTGCGCACCCGCGTGGAAATGTGATTTAGCAGATTCAGAACCTAAGTACGATAGATCCTGAGTATCATTTTATGAAAGATGGAATAATGCATGCCGATTGTTATCGATAAATACAACCCTTCCTGACCAGGACCTCGAACCTTAGGTCACTCCGCGAGTATGAAGAGACGAGAGGCCAGGTGTAAACGAAGCCATTGCACACGACCCACTAAAAGGACGTGTCGCCAACTAGGATCTGTACTGCTCCATGAGACATCGTACCAGTGTCTACTTGATACTGGAGTAATGACAGCGAAGTTTTACGCTCACTCACCGTGGGCGACTCGGGGTGTGGAAGAAGATGAGTTTGAGCGAATGCAGAGATCCTAAGTACAGATGTAGTCATGAGGTATATTTATGTAAAGATCGGAAATAATGCAATGCGCCATTGCGATCGAATATATATCACAACAACCTTCTGACCAGGACTCGAACCTAGGTCCCTCACGGGACTGAGTAGAACGGCAGGCCAGTGCTAAACCCGCAACCATGCCACACGAGCGTCACACTAAAGGAGTGTGCAACTAGCGATGCTTACGATAGCTCATAGACATTACCTGTTCTACTCATGACTTGAGTTAGAGCCAGCGAGAGAAGAAGTTTAACGCTCACCCCAGTGGGACACTCTGAGGGAGATCTTTTCTTTGGTGGAATGGATTAGCAATTCAGAAGCCTAAGTCACGATGATCCTGAGCGTATAGTTTATGAAAGATTGTGAATAATGCAATGCCGCACGATTGGTATCTGATAGAAGTACAAAAAACAAACCCTCCTGACCAGCTTAGCTCGTAACAGGTCACTCCGGGAATGAAACCGTTTTTCTTCCTCTAGGCCAGTGCTAAACCAACGATTGCCACACGCACCCACTAAAAGGATGTGTGCGAATAGATCTACTAGCTCATAGACATTCCCTTCTATCATAGTTGAGTAATGACAGGCGAAGTTTTACGTTGACTCCCCGTGGGCACTCGGGAAGATGGAGTGCATGTTCAATCCTAAGTAAGATGTCCTGATGTATATGTTCTGAAAGATGGCAATATGTCAGAATTGCCGCCAGATTGGTCTCTTATCGCAATAAAGAAACAACCACTTCCGAGCCAGGACGCGAACCTAGTCACTCCGGGTATGAAAACCGGAGGCAGTGCCCTAAACCAACCATGCACACCGGACCCCACTATAAAAGAATCGTGTGCAACGCTGCTGGATCTACTAGCCCCATAACCATACCTGTGATGATCTGCAGTACTTGTAGTAAAGACAGCGAAGTTGTACGCTCACTCCCCGTGGGCACTCGGTGGAAATTGAGTTTAGCATCAAATCCTTAAGTCAGATGTGTCTGAGGTATATATCTTATGAAAGATGGAAATAATGCAATGCCGTCATTGGTATCGATAAAATAACAACCCTGTCTGACCAGGACTGAACCTAGAGTCACATCCGCGGTGATGAAAAAAACGGAGGGACCAGCTGCTAAGCCAACCGCGATGCCACATCGACCCACTAAAGGCAAGTGCTGCAAACTAGGATCTTACTAGTTCCAAGACATTACCTGTCTAATCATACTTTGAGTATATGCCAATTCTGTTTTTTTTTCTGCGAAGTTTTAAGCGTCACTCCCCGAGTGGGCCTCGGGGAAATGAGTTTAGCAATTCAGACCTGAAGTCACGATGATCCGGAGGTATATTGTGTATGAAAGATGAAATAATGCAATGCCGATGGTATCGAATAAATAACAAACCCTTGATGAACCAGATCTCGAACCTAGTCACTCAGGGATTATGAAACCGACGTAGGCCAGTAGCGATAAACCAACCATGCCACAAGACCCACTAAAAAGGAGGTGCGGCAACTAGGATCTTACTAGCTCCAGCTAGCTCATAGAGAGTACCTGTCTACTCATAGCTTGTAGTACATGACATGCGACGTTTACCGCTCACTACCCGTGGGCACTCGGTGGAAATTGATTTCAGCAAGTAAATCCTAAGTCAGATGTCCTGAGGTATATTTGCTATGAAAGATGGAATAGATGCGAAGATGCCGACATTAGGTTCATCGTATTATAAATAACCGAACCCTTCCGACTCAGGACTCAGCTAGGTCACTCAGGGATATGAACCGGAGGCCGAGTGCGTAAACCAACCATGCACACGACCCCAAGAAGGAGTGTGCACGAACTGCCTGATGAGGACTCTATACGTAAGTCGCATAGAACATTACCTGTCTACTCATACTTGAGTAGATGAACAGCGAGTTTTACGCGTAACTCGACCGTGGGCACTCGTGGAAAAATTGATGTAGCAACAAAGATCCTAAGTCAGATGTCCTGAGGCTATATTTATGAAAGATGGAATAATGCAATGCCGCAGACTGGTATCGATAAAATAACAACCTTCCATGACCAGACTCGAACCTAGACGCACTCCGGTAATGAAACCGGGAGGACCACAGGCTGAAACCGAGACCATGGCGACACGAGACCGACGTAGAAGAGGAGTGTGCAGACCTAGGTATGCATTTACATGAGACTCACAGGACATTACCTGTACTACGCATACTTGGAGTTAATGACAGCGAAGATTTTACGCTCATCCCGTGGGCACTCGGTTGGAAATTGATTTAGCAATTCAAATCTTAAAGTCAGATGTCTATCGGTGATCATTTATGAAAGATGGAATAATCAATTGCCGCATCTGGTATCGATACATAAAACTTCCTGAGACGACTCGAACCTAGGCACCCTACGGGTATGAACCGAGGCCAGTGCTAAACGCAACATGCCACCGACCCACTAACAGGAGTTGGCAACTAGGAGCGTTACTAGCTCCATAGAATTACGCATGTCTTGACTCATACGTTAGCAGTAGTACAGGAAGTTTGACGCCTCACTACCGTTGGCACTTCGGCTGGAACATATGATTTAGCAATTCAAATCCTAAAGTCCGATGTCCTGAGGCTTATATTTATGACAAGATGAATAATGCAATGCCGCATTGTATCTGATAAATAACAACCCTCATGACCAAGGACTCGAACCTAGGTCACCCGGGTATGAACGGAGGCCAGTAGACGAAACGCAAAGCCCACGATGCCACACGACCAGACACTAGAGGAAGGAGTGTGCAACGTAGGATCTACTAGCCTCCATAGACATCTACCTGTAGCCATACTAGATCACTTGAGTAATGACAGCGAAGTTTTACGCTCTGTGCCCTGTGGGCACTCGGTGGAAATAGTGTATTTAAGCAATTCAAATCCTAAGTCAGATGTCATGAGGTATAATTTATGAAAAGAGGAGATGATGACAATGCCGCATGGTATCGATAAATTAACAAACCCTTCCTGACCAGCGACTCGAACCTAAGGTCCCACTCCCGATGGTATGAACCGGGAGGCCCAGTGCTAAAAAAAAACCGATGCCACACGCAAGCCACTAAACGAGTGTGACTAGGATTCTTACTAGCTCCATAGACATTTACCTGTCTTACTCATACTTGAGTAATGACAGCGAAGTTTTACGATCACTCACCGTAGGGCAATCCGGGTGGGAAAGGATTTATGCGATTCAAACCTAGAGCTACTGATGTCTGAGTATATTGTATGGAAAGGATGGAAATGCAATGCGCATTGGTATCGAAAATAACAACCCTTCGTAGACCAGGACTGAACCTAGTCACCTCCGGGTATGAAACGGAGGCCAGGCAAACCAACCATGCCACACGCCACTAAAAGAGTAGTGCCAAGCTAGGATCTTACTAGCTCCATAGACATTACCTGTCTACTCATACTTGAGTTGGAGTAATGACAGCGAAGTTTACGCCAGTAAAGAGTTAGTAAGATCTAGTTGCACACGTCCTTTTGAGTGGGTCGGGTGTAGGCTATTGGGTTTTAGGTTTAGCCACTGGCCCCGGTTGCATACCCGGAGTGCCCTAGGTCGAGGTCCTGGTCAGGAAGGGTGTTATTGATCGATACCAATGCGGCATGCGATTATTCCATCTTTCATAAAATATACCTCAGGACATCCTGACTTGATTGAAGTTGCTAAATCCAATTTCCACCGGTGCCCAGGAATCCGTAGAGCGTAAAACTTCGCCTGTCATGTAACTCAAAGTATGATGTAGAAAGGTAATGTCTATGAAGCTAGTAAGATCCTAGTTGCACACTCCTTCTTAGTTGGTACCGTGCTGGACTGTAAGGTTGGTTAGCACTGGACCTCGGTTTCATACCCGGAGTGACCTAGGTCTCGAGTCGAGGTCGAGAAGGTTGTTATTTATCGAGTCCAATGTTTTTTGCGGCATTGCATTATTCCGTATACTTTCATAAATATACTATCAGGACATTGACTTAGGATTTGAATTGCTAAATCGAATTGTCCACCGATGTGGTTCCCACGTGCTATGTCGATCAGGTGAGGCGTAAAAACTTCGCATGTCCTTACTCCAAGCTATGAGTAGACAGGTAATGTCTATGGAAGAGTTAGTAAGATCTAGTTAGCATCTCGCTTTTAGTAGGGTCGATGTATTGGGCCATGGTTGGTTAGCATGGCCTCCGGTTGAATAACCCGGAGGGACAGGTTGAGTGCCTGGTCCGGAAGGTTGTTATTTATCGATACAATGCGCATTCATTATTCCATTTTCATAAAATATACCTCAGGACATCTGACTTCGATTTGAATTGCTAAATCAAATTACACCGGGTGCCCACCGGGATGAAGGAGAGCGTAAAACTTCGCTGTCATACTACAAGTATGAGTGACAGGTAAATGTCTATGGCAGCTAGTAAAGATCCTGTTGCAGCCACTCCTATGTACGTGAGAGTCGTGTCGGCAGATGGTTGAGGGCTTTAGCACGGCCTCCGGTTCCAACCGGAGTGACCTAGGTTCGAGTCCTTGAGTCCGGAGGGTTGTGTATTTGATATAATATATATATTTATAGTATAGATGAGTTCAGATATAGTATATGAGTCATATATTATATATATATATATAGTTATAGCATAGAGATTCAATATAATAATATGGATAGCAGCAAAACTAACTATTCCGTGCTGATACAAATGGCAAAAAAACCCCACAATACAAATAAATCAGTTTTTGTATGTGGGTTTTTCTTTCAAAGAAGTATAGATAGTATATTATAGTAATGAATATTTATATATATATATTATATATATATATAGACGTACATAATATGATATATAATGTATATAAGTATAATGAGTATATATGCGAAACAGACACACACAAGCACACATATATATTGTGTGGTGGGAGAATTTTTTTTCTGGGTGTGTGTGTGGGTGTGGTGTGGGGTGTAGTGTGTGTGCGTGTGTAATATATATATGAGATGCATATAATATATATATATAGTATATAGTAGTATATAATATATACTATATAATATATATATATATATAGTATAGTATAGAGACGGAGAGAGAGAGAGAAGCAATGTGAAAGAGAGAGAGAGATACTTGACGAAATTTACATAATACATGCATGTAATCTCTCTCACC
>NC_051386.1:23348023-23353023 GCF_015228065.2 Penaeus monodon | reverse complement strand
GGCGTGGTCATCCATCTCTGGAAGGGGAAAGGGGATCATTGGGAATGTAGCAACTACCGTGGCATTACACTGCTCAGCATACCAGGCAAAGTTCGAGCCAACATTCTTCTGAAACGGATCTGCAACCACCTACTGAGGCATCAGAGACCAGAGCAGTCTGGATTTACTCCTGACAAGTCCACAATACACCGAATACTAGCACTTCGAGTAATTGTGGAACGTTGTCGTGAGTTTGGCTGTGGGTTGCTTGCAACCTACAATGACCTCGATGCATCGGGAATCGCTATGAGAGATCCTGAGACTCGGGGGAATTCCGACACAGATTATTGGCCTAATAGAAAGCCTTTATACTGGTACTGAAGTGCTGTACAGTGTGGTGGGGGTCCTTCAAACTTCTTCCCTGTTAATTCAGGGGTGAGACAAGGCTGTGTCCTTGCACCAACACTTTTCAACACCTGTATGGACTGGATAATGGGGAAAGCTACTAGCCAAAGTCAGTGTGGAGCAATATTAAGGTCTCAGACCTTGACTTGAGTCCTTGGAGTCACTGGTGATGGCTCTTGATGCTTTCAGCAATGAGGCGAAGCCCTTAGGCCTAGAGGTCTCCTGGACCAAGACCAAGATTGAGGACTTTGGGGGCCTGTTAGGGGAACCCGTTCATACTTGCAGCGAGGACGTTGAAGTTACGGAGAGTTTTACATACCTTGGTAGCATAGTCCGTATCTCTGGGCTGTCAGACCAAGAAGTCAATAGACGGATTGGTCTGGCAACAAAAGCCATGAACTCGATCAACAAGAGCATTTGGAGATGTCGGTACCTATCCAGAAGGACCAAGCTGCATGTCTTCAAGGCCTTGATACTGCTAATTTTGCTCTATGGAAGTGAAACCTGGATGTTATCCAATGTCTTTGAGTCTCATCTTGACACCCTGAAGTCCCTTCGCCGGATCATGGGTTACAGTTGGCACGACCATGTATCCAACCGATGGTTACACCATGAGACTGGCATGGGACCTGTTACTTGCATAATCCGGGATCGCCAACTCAGGCTATATGGGCACCTAGCTCGTTTCCCTGTGGACGACCCTGCCCACCAGGTTGTCTCTTTGCGAGACAACCCTGGGTGGAGGAGGCCTGTGGGACGACCCAGGATATCATGGATTGGGCAGATCGACGAGACCTGTCGCGAGGAATTAGGGATGGGCCGTGGACCTGCCTGGAGACTCGCCTCGAGGGATCCTCGTGGTTGAAAGCGAAGGGTGGATGCAGCCATGCCCCCCCATCGGCGTTAGCCCCTTGATGATGATGATGATATATACATTATGTATATATATATATATATATATATATATATATATATATATATACATATATATATATATATATATATATATATATATATATATTATATATATATATTATCACGTATACATACACACAGTGTGTATATACGTAATTATACATATATATACTTATATACATACTATATATATATATTCATGCATACAATATGATTTATGTAACATAAGAGCCGCGGTGGCCGAGTGGTTAGAGCATCGGACTCAAGACGACGATAATCTGAATTCGAGGGTTCGAGTCACCGGCCAGCGCTGTGTTCCCTTGGGCAGGGAACTTCACCTCGATTACCTACCTAAAAACTGGGTGGGCAGGCAGCCCAAGACAGTTGCCGGTCCCAAGCCCAGGTAAATAGAGAAAATAAATTACTTCTCCGTGGAAAGGAACTGGGGACCCTACCACATACCCACGTGTGTGTGTGTGTGTGCATACAAAGACACACACACACCCCACACACACACCCACCACAACACAAATATATATATAATATTATATATATATAATATATATATATACCACCTACTTGTGTGTGTGGGGTTTTGTGTATATAAATAAACTCATACATACCATAAAAATATTTTATAATATAATATATATTAATATATATATATAATATATATATATATATATATAATATATCTTTGGATAGATAGATACATTGTTATATACATATATGTATTTAAAAATAATATAATAATTATAAAATTATATATATATATATATTTTATATATATATATTAAAATATATATATATTTATATATTTTAAAATAGGGATGTATTTATGTATATATATATACATTGAATATGTATGTATGTGTTATAAACAATATATGCAAATTATAAATTTATTCATATAAATAGTAAATAAACAAATAAATATATTTATATAACAAATAATAATATATATTATTATATATTATTATATATATTTATATTTTATATTAATGGAAGAAAACCCACAATACAAAAACGTATAAAATTAATATTAAATATACTACTATATATTATGTATATGCATATTTTAAAATTATATAAAATATTATATATATATAAAATATATATTAATATATATAATATATATATTTTTATTATATAATTATATATATATATCTAATATATATATATTATATTATATATATATATATATATATATTATGTGTGTGGTGTGTGTGTGTGTGTGTTGGTGTGTGTGTGTGTGTGTGTGTAAATTATATGTATTATATAATATATATATTATATATTTCTATATACTTATAATATTTTATATATATATATAAAATTTAAAATTGTTGGGGTGGTGTGTGTGTGGTGTGTGTTGTGTGGTGTGGTTGTGGTGGAGAGGCGAGAGAGAGAGAGGGTGTGGTGTTGTGTGTGTGTGTGTGTGTTTTTGTGTGTGTGTTGTGTGTGTGTGTTTGTGTGTGTGTATACATTATATGCAATATATACATTTTATTATATAAAAAATATATGTGTTAATTTATATAGATTGGATATGTTATATATATTACATATATATATATTATATCCATTTTATATATATATATATTTATATATATTATTATCTATATATATTATAATTTCCCAAGCAATGGCCTCGTAGGTCGTTCTACTGGCCTCCTCCACCCAGGATTTTCTCGCAAAGGGGCAATCTGGGGGGGCAGGGTTATCCACCCGGGAAAAGAGCTAGGTTTCCTATAGCCTGAGTTTGCGGTCCCGACTATGAAGTATAGGGCCCCTGCTATGATCCGGCGTTGGGGCTTGTTACAGCAAATCTGACAGTATCAAAGCCTTGAAGACATGTATCTTGGTACTCTGCTTAGGTACCAACATTTCCAAATGCTCTTATTGATCGAATTCATAGTTCCTGCTACCAGACCAATCCATCTACTGACTTTTTGGTCTGACAGGCCAGACTACTCTACCAAGGTATGTAAAGCCCTTTGTAATTTCAACGTCCTCACTGCAAGCATGTATCGACTTATGGGTTCCCCTAACAGGCCCCCAAAATCCTGAATCTTGGTCTTGGTCCAGGAAACCTTTAGGGCCCCAAAGGGCTTTGCAACTTGCAAGTGCATCAGAGCCAGTGATTCCAGACCTCAGTTAGGATAGCAACATCGTCGGCAAAATTAAAGTCTGTGACCTTAATATTGCCCATTATTACTCCACACTGACTTTGGATAGTAGCTCTGCCCATTATCCAGTCCATGCATGTGTTTTGCAATGACACAGCATTGCCTCACCCCTGAGTTGGCTGGGGAAGAAGTTCGACAGGCCTCCACCGTACTCTACTACATTTTCAGTACCAGTATTTAAGCTCCATAATAAGCCAATAATCTGTGTTGGAATCCCCAAATATCAAGATCTCCCACAGCGATTCGTGATGCACTAAGTCAAAAGCTTTCTTGAGGTCGATGTAGGCTGCAAGCAGCCCACGACTAAACTCACGACAGCGTTCAAAAATGATTCAAAGTGTTAGGATATATCCCAAGAAATGGCCTTCAAACTCCTCAGCAAGGTTCCTGATGAACTGTTCCTCAGCAGTGTCCGAGCACTGCGCACCAGGGAACGTGGCAAGTCCTGATTGTCATTCAGCTGTGTGCCACATGGTCCAGCTGAACCATGCAGCACACTTCTGTGGCCTACAGTGTCTCCAGTGAGATAAAATTTTGCCTTGCCCTTGGGCATTCACCAATGGATTCTTGCACTGCATCGAGTGTTTGACGCTTGAAGACTCACAGAGCTAATGGTTGACAGGGTTTTCATTTCTGGGAAGCAATCAGAGACTGCACGGCGAACCTTCTCTCTCAATCTGTAAAACACCCTAGAGTGGTCACTGGAGGGATGAGGAGTTTTGAAATGTACCTGTAGGCTAGCCACAACCAGCCTATGTTCATCGCCACAAAACTCGGCACTTCGGCAAACCTACAGTTCTGGAGGATCCTCCAGCATGTGCTGACAAGAATGCGGTCAATCTCCTTGGCTACAGTATCCGTATCATTATACCGTGTTTTGAAAACATCGGTAGGAATGCATATAACAATAAGGGACATGAAGCCAAAAGTGCGCTTCAATCTTAATGACGTAATACGCTCACAACCGGCGTTACCTCTGAAACCGAGGGTTGAAGTCGGCTGGAGATGGTTATGGCTACTCCCTGGAGATGACCATCGCACCAGCCGGACCAGTAGTAGGTTTGCTCGTCCATACTGATTGTGCTGCTGCCAAATCTTCTCACCTCTGAGAGGAGAGCCATCTCAGCTCCCAACTGCTTCAGTTCCCCCAATAGAGGGGGTTATCGCTTATCCTGCCACAAGGATGGATGTTCCAAGCTCTACTCAAAGGTTAAGCCTCAGACAGTTGCTCCAGGTGGAAACCACCTCTGCCGCCCCCGCTGATGCTACCCCATGTGAAGGGGGTTGGTAGGCTGTAGAGCCTAGGGTTCCCTTGAGCTTTGCCTCACAGGCCTCACACTGGGTTGGTGGCTGCCAGGGTGAGATGAGCAACTCCCATTCCTACACTGCGCCCCAGCAGCCGCCCTCCCAACGGAACCTACAGCCCGCCTCATTTGCTGGGTAAGAGTTCCCTGTCTCCATATATATATATACATTATATAATATATATAAAATTATATAATATATATATAT
>NC_051386.1:23335523-23340523 GCF_015228065.2 Penaeus monodon | reverse complement strand
CAGTCCAGTATTAAGCTCCAAAATAACCCAATAATCTGTGTTGGAACCCCCAAATATCAAGATCTCCCACAGCGATTCGGGGATGCATTTAAGTAAAAATTTTTTTTGAGGTCGAGGTAGGCTGCAAGGGGCCCACAAACAAAACTCACGACAGCGTTAAAAAAATGTTTAAAAAGGTTAGGATATACCCAAGAAAGGGCCTTTAAAAACCCCCAAGCAATTTTTCCTGATGAACTTTCCCAGCAGTGCCCGAGAAACTGGGGCACCAGGAACGGGGAAAAGGGTCCTGTTTGTCATTCAGCTTTTGTGCCACATGGTCCAGCTAAACCCAGGGCAGCACATTTCCTGGGCCCTACAGGTCCAGTGAGAAAAAATTTTCCCTTGCCCGGGGCTTTAAACCAATGGTTTCTTTGCACTGCATCGAGTTTTTGGGACGTTTGAAGGACTCACAGAGTTTACGGGTTTCTGACAGGTTTTCATTCGGGGAAAGGGCCAACAGGGGACTGCACGGCAAAACCTTCCCCCCAATCTTTTAAAAACACCCTAGAGGGCACTGGGGGAAAAGGAGTTTAAAATGTCCTGTAGGCTACCCAAAACCCAGCCTATTTTCTTTCCAAAAAAACTCGGCACTTGGAAACCTACAGTTCTGGAGGATCCTCCAGCAGTGCTGACAAGAATGGGGCCCAATCTCCTTGGCTACAGTTTTCCGTATCATTATCCCGTTTTTTTAAAAACATCGGTAGGAATGCATATAACAAAAAGGGGACTTTGAACCCAAAAGTGCGTTTTCAATCTTAATACGTAATACGTTTCACAACCGGCTTTCCCTCTAAAAAACCAGGGTTAAAAGTCGGCGGAGATGGTTAGGCTACCCCCTGGAGATGACCATCGCCCAGCCGGCCCAGTATTTAGGTTTGCTCGCCCTTTATTTGATTGTGCTGCTGCCAAATTTTCTCACCTCTGAGAGGAGAGCCCCTCACCCCCAAAAAACGCTTCAGCCCCCCCAAATAGAGGGGGTTATCGTTTTACCCTGCCAAAAAGGGAATGGATTTTCCAAGCCCACTAAAGGGTTTAAAAGGCCTCGGGACATTTGCTCCAGGGGGGAAAACCACCTCTGCCCCCCCCGTGATGCTCCCCCAGTGAAGGGGGTTGGTGGCTGTAGAGCCTGGGGTTTTCCCTTGAGCTTTGCCTCACAGGGCCTCACACTGGGTTGGGGGGCAAGGGGGAGATGGGGCAACTCCCATTTTCCCACCCCTGCGCCCCACAGCCGCCCTCCAAAAAGGAACCTACAGCCCGCCCCCATTTGCTGGGTAAGAGTTCCCGTCTCCATATATTAAAATACCATATATTAAATATATATATATAATATATATTATAAGATATATTATATATATATAATATAATATACCCCGCCAAAATTTAAAATAATAGAGAATGAATTTTAAAAATAAATATATAATAAAATAGTATATAAAATATATATATATTAAAATACAGCAATAGAAAATATATATAAGAGTTATATAAATATATATATAAAAATATAAAGAAATATAAATTTTAAATATATAGAATAAGAAATATACATTAAAAATACAAATATATATAAAAATTATAAAATATAGAAATATATAGATATAAAATATATTTTAAAAATAATATAGAAAAAATACAATACCCCTAACACACGGCATATAATAGAAGAGATTTTAAAAAAGATAATTAAAATAAAAAATTTTTAAAAGGGTAATAAAAAAATTAAAATAACCAACACACCGGGCATAAAATAATAGATAGGGTAGTTAAAAAGATATAGAATAAAAATAAGGGGTATATTAAAGGGGAAAAAGGGGTAAAAGATAAAGGGGAAATATAAAAGAGAGTATAGAAAAGAGAGAAAGAGAATATAGAAATAAGATAGGAAAAAGAGAAAAGAATAATAGAAAAAAAATACAGATAAAAAGAGATAAATTATAGAGAGATATAATAAACAAATAATATAAAGAAAAGAAAAATGAATATAGAAAATAGAGAGAATCTAAGATAGGGTCAAAGAGAATAATAAAAGTGAATAGGATAAATAGTATAAGTAGAAATAAAATAAAAAAAAAATATATATATAGATAAAAATATAGAATATATTTAAAACAAAAATATATACAAATAGAAAAAAAAAAAAAAAAAAAAAAAAAAAAAAAAAAAAAAAATATATATATATATATATATATATATATATATATATATATATATATATATATATATATATATATATATATACACATACACACAAATTTATTTTGGACTGAGTATTTTGAACAGTTGTACCAGGTTAATCTACCAACAGTTAACTTGGATGCAGGTAGTGTCGTGATTCCTTTGCTGGACCCACCCATCACTGAGGATCCATCCTCTCTAAGCCATTACACTTCTTAGTATACCAGGAAAGGTTCACGCTTACATCCTTCTGAGACGTATCAGAGGTCATCTGCTGAGGCACCAGAAGCCGGAGTAATCTGGATTCACTCCTAGTAAGTCCACAATAGACCATACCTGGCGCTTCGAGTCGTTGTAGAGCGTCGACGTGAGTTGCTTGCAGCTTACGTCGACCTCAAGAAGGCATTTGATATTGTGCATACTCTTAAAGATCCTGAGACTAGGAGTAATTCCAACAAAGCCTTGGATTTATAGCCAGCCTGAATAGTGGTACTGAAAGGGCTGTAAAATGTGGTGGGGGCCTGTCGAGTTTCTTCCCTGTTAACTCAGAGGTGAGGCAAGTCTGTATTCTTGCACCACAACTTTTCAACATGTGCATGGACTGGATACTGGGCAGAGCTAATGAACAAAGTCGGTGTAGAGCAACTCTAGGCAATATCAAGGTTATCAACCTTGACTTTGCTATTCTACCTGAGTCTCTAGAAACCCTAGTGGTGGCTCTTGATGGATTTAACAATAAAGTGAAGCCCCTGGGTATAGAGGTCTCCTTTATTTGACCAAAAATCCGACTTCGGGGGCCTGCTAGGAGATTCATTTCAGCCCGGCACATGCCTGCGGTGAGGACACCGAGGTTATTTTATGACTCCGGGCTGTCAGACCAGGAAATCAGCAGGACATATTGACCAGGAAAGCAGGGGTCCATGAACTCTCTCGGCAGAAAGACAAAGACAGACAAACAGGCACCCAGCCAGCCAGCCAGCCAGCCAGCCAGTCAGCCAGCCAGCCAGCCAGTCAGCCAGCCAGCCAGCCAGCCAGCCAGTCAGCCAGCCAGCCAGCCAGCCAGGCAGCCAGCCAGCCAGGCAGCCAGCCAGCCAGCCAGAGACAGACAGACAGAAAGAGAGAGCGATTATATATGCATGTTTGTTTGAGCGAATGTTATTTTTCGTATGTTGTTAACGCAACATAAATCAAAACAGTATTTATTTTTAATAAAGCTCAGAAGAAAAATTCCAATTATCAAATACTGTATACAATATAGTTTCACAGCATGCGAGTAAAAATTCCGCTATCCTTGTATGTAATAAACAGGTACATATAGTAAATTTGCCGGAACATTAACATTTATTAATATTTTGTATAATGTAATATTTATTAGTATACTATCTACCAAGTTCAATTCTAAAGTATTTCTTGTTGGTTGGATAAGGATTGCAATAAGAGAAGTGACATATCCATCGAGAGATGGCACTGCTTTCTCGAAGCGCTCTTTCCGTTTGGGGGATTTAGGACTACGTCCGTTTCGACAGCCGAGCAGCCTTTTCTCCGAAATGTGTGTATGCCCCTCTATAGCAAGAAGTGTGTGTGTGTGTGTGTGTGTGTGTGTGTGTGTGTGTGTGTGTGTGTGTGTGTGTGGGCGCGTGCGTGCTTGTGCGTCTGTGTGTGTGTGTGTGTGGTGTGTGTGTGTGTGTGTGGGTGGGGGGTGTGTGTGTGTGTGTTGTGTGTGTGTTGTGTGTGTGTGCGCGCGCGTGCGTGCTTTTGCGTCTGTGTGTCTGTGTGTGCACACATACACAAATATATATAATATGTATATATATATACATTATAGAGAAAATATAATATATTATATATATAAAATATATATATATATAATATATATATATATATAACATGTATATGCATATAAATTTTATATTATAAGATATATAATATATATAAAATTTTGAAGATGGGTGTGTGTGTGTGGGTGGGTGGGGGGTGGGTGGTGTGGTGTGGGTGTGGTGTGGGTGTGGTGGGTGAATATATATATATATAGATTTTAATATTAATATAATAATTATAATATATTAGATATATATGACAGATATACACATCATAATATACAAAAAGAACATTATATATATATATAATATTATAGATAATAATTAATATATATTGTAAAGTAAAATATACATATAACAATAAATTTCATATATACGCATTCATATAAATACAATATATACAATCAATATCTATATATCAAGTCTAAAAAGATAAGAGAGATATAAGAAAAGAATAAGATAAATATAATTTCTCAAATAATAATAAAGAAATGTATAATAATTATATAAGATAAGATATATATACTATAGATAGAGATATATTATTAGATATATATAAATAATGAAATAATAATTCAAAATACAATATAGATTAGAGAATAAAAATAAATATAGATAATAAAAATATAATAGGAACAAAATAAATATATAAAATAAATATAGAAATAGATAAATATATATAAAATATATAGAAAGATATATAAAATAAAAATTATATATAATTATAATATACCATAATATAAAGAAAATATATAAATATATATAAATATATATAATACTAAAATAGAAAAAAAATAGACATATATAAAATATAAAATATATAATAAAAAAAAATAAAAAAAATAAAAATATTAATATAAAGGGGTAAATATTATATTAATTTACTAAAAAAACATATATAGACATAAAATATATAAAAAATAACAAAAAATAAAAATATAAAAAAAAAAAATGAATATAAATTAAATT
>NC_051386.1:23332207-23335423 GCF_015228065.2 Penaeus monodon | reverse complement strand
ATAAAATTACATATTATAATATTTGTGTATGTGTGCCCCAAAAAGACACACAGACCAAAAGCACGCACGCGCGCGCACCACACACCCAACACACACACACACACACAACACACACACACACCCCAAACCACACACACACACACACAACCACCACAAACACCGACGCACAAGCACGCACGGCCACACCACACACAACCCCCAACACACACACACACAACACACACACACACACACATTCTTGCTATAGAGGGCATAAACACATTTCGGAGAAAGCCTGCTGGGCTGTCGAAACGGACGTATCCTAAATCCCCAAACGGAAAGAGCGCTTCGAGAAAGCAGTGCCATCTCTCGATGGATATGTCAACTTCTCTTATTGCAATCCTTATCCAACCAACAAGAAATACTTTAGAAATTGAACTTGGTAAGATTATACTAATAAATATTACATTATACAAAATATTAAAAAATGTTAATGTTCCGGCAAATTTACTATATGTACCTGTTTATTACATACAAGGATAGCGGAATTTTTACTCGCATGCTGTGAAACTATATTGTATACAGTATTTGATAATTGGAATTTTTCTTCTGAGCTTTATTAAAAATAAATACTGTTTTGATTTATGTTGCGTTAACAACATACGAAAAATAACATTCGCTCAAACAAACATGCATATATAATCGCTCTCTCTTTCTGTCTGTCTGTCTCTGGCTGGCTGGCTGGCTGCCTGGCTGGCTGGCTGCCTGGCTGGCTGGCTGGCTGGCTGACTGGCTGACTGGCTGGCTGGCTGGCTGGCTGGCTGGCTGGCTGGCTGGCTGGCTGACTGGCTGGCTGACTGGCTGACTGGCTGGCTGGCTGGCTGGCTGGCTGGCTGGCTGGCTGGCTGTTTGTCTGTCTTTGTCTTTCTGCCGAGAGAGTTCATGACCCCTGCTGCCTGGTCAATATGTCTGCTGATTTCCTGGTCTGACAGCCCGGAGTCATAAAATAACCTCGGTGTCCTCACCGCAGGCATGTGCCGACTGAAATGAATCTCCTAGCAGGCCCCCGAAGTCCTGGATCTTGGTCAAAATAAAGGAGACCTCTATACCCAGGGGCTTCACTTTATTGTTAAATCCATCAAGAGCCACCACTAGGGTTTCTAGAGACTCAGGTAGAATAGCAAAGTCAAGGTTGATAACCTTGATATTGCCTAGAGTTGCTCTACACCGACTTTGTTCATTAGCTATGCCCAGTATCCAGTCCATGCACAGTTGAAAAGTTGTGTTGCAAGAATACAGACTGCCTCACCTCTGAGTTAACAGGGAAGGAACTCGACAGGCCCCCACCATTTTCCAGCCCTTTCATACACTATTCAGGTGGGTATAAATCCAAAGGGTTTTTTGGAATTTTCTCCTAGTCTCAGGGTCTTTTAAAATAGCACAAAACAAAGCCTTTTTGAGGTCGAGAAGCTGCAAGCAACCAGTCGACGCTCTACAACGACCGAAGCGCCGGTAGGTCTATTGTGGGTTACTAGGGGTGAATCCAGATTACTCCGCTTCTGGTGCCTCAGCAGATGACCCCTGATATCTCAAAGGTGTAAAGGGGAACCTTTCCTGGGATACTAAGAAGGGAATGGCTTAGAGAGGAGGATCCTCTTTAGGGTTCCAGCAAAGGAATCACGACCTACCGCATCCAAGTTAAATGTTGTAGATTACCTGTCACTGTTCAAAATACTCAGTCCAAAATAAATTTGTGTGTATGGGGTATAATAAAATATATAATAATATATATATATTATATTTTATATATATAATTTTAAAATATATATATATAATATTATTTTTTTTTTTTTTTTTTTTTTTTTTTTTTTTTTTTTTTTTTTTTTTTTGCGTATGTGGTAATTATATAAAGTATGTTATATGTATATATAATATATATATATATATTATTTTTATATATATATATATTATATATATATATATATATCTATATATATATAATATATATATATATAAACTATATATATATATTATAATATTATATATATATATATATATAATATATATATATATAATATATATATATATTATCCACATTTTTTTATATATTTTATATATATAAAATATATATATATATATATATATATATATATATATTATATATAATATAATATATATATATTATATATAATATATTAATTATATATAATAATGGGTTTTTAAATATATTTAATATTAATTTAAATTTAATATTATAAATAATATATTTATATATATATAATGGAACGGGAACTCTTACCCGAAAATGAGGGGGTTTGTGGTTTTCCTTTGGGGAGGGCCGGCTGCTGGGGCGCAGGGGTAGGAATGGGGTTGCCTCTCACCCTGGCAGCCCCAAACCCCAGGGTGAGGCCTGTGGGCAAAGCTCAAGGAACCCAGGTCTACGCCAAACAACCCCCTTTCACATGGGTAGCATCAGGGGGGGCGGCAAGGTGGTTTCCACCGGGAAAATGCTGAGGCTTAATTTTGATTTAGGGAGCTGGAACCCCCCCCCTTTGGGAGGAAAAGCGATAACCCCCTCATTGGGGAAGAAGGTTGGGAGCTAGATGGCTCTCCCCTCCCCAAGGGGGAAAGTTTTTTGGCGAAACACAACAGTAGGACGGGGAAAACCCTACATGGTCCGGCGGGTGCGATGGTCCTCCCCGGGAGTAGCCTAACCTTCCACCGACTTAAAAACCCCCGGGTTTCAGAGGTAACCCCCCGGGTTGTGACGATTACGTCATTTTAACCACTTTTGGCTTCTGTCACATTTTTATTCATTCCCCGATTTTTTCAAAACAGGGTATATGAACGGTACTGTAGCCAAGGAATTGAGCATTTCTTGTCACACATGCTGGAGGATCCCCAAAATGTAGGTTTGCCAAAGTGCCGGTTTTTGGGGCGATTAAACAAGGCGGGTTTTGGGGCTAGCCTACAGGTACTTTTTAAAAAACCCTCATCCCCCAGTGCCCCTCTAGGGTGTTTTACAGATTGAAGAGAAAGGTTCCCGTCAGTCTCTGATTCCCTTCCCAAAAAATGAAAACCTGTCAACCCGTAGTTTTCTGGGGAGTCCTTCAAGCGTCAAACACTCGATCATTGCAAGTCCATTTTGGTGAATGCCCAAGGGCAAGGAAAAAATTTTATCTCACTGGAGACACTGTACCCACAGAAGTGTGGGGCTGGTTCGCTGGACCTTTTTGG
>NC_051386.1:23327207-23329707 GCF_015228065.2 Penaeus monodon | reverse complement strand
TGGGGTGACTGAAAACCTCGGGAAATTCAGATTATCGTCGTCTTGAGTCCGATGCTCTAAACCACTCGGCCCCGCGGCCTCTTATGTTACTAAATACATATTTTTATGCATGAATATATATTAATATATGTATGTTATAATATATATAGTATATATATACGTATAACCCACTGTGGGATTAAGTGGGTATATATAATTATATATATATTATTTATATATATATATAATATATATGTGTGGTGTATAATATATATAAATTTTTTTAATTTTATATATATATATTATAATATAATTATATATATTATTACAAATTATATACATCATATCACCAGGGCAACGCCGAGGGGGGGCATGGGGTGCATCCACCCTTCGCTTTCCCAAACCCCGAGGATCCCTCGGGGGAGTCTCCAGGAGGCCACGGCCCTCCCCAATTCCTCGGACGGTCTCGTCCCATCGCCCCCAAACCGTACCTGGGGGCGTCCCAAAGGCTCCCCCACCCAGGGTTGTCTCGCAAAGAGACAACCTGGTGGGCGGGGGGCGTCCACAGGGGAAACGAGTAGGTGCCCATATAGCCGAAATTGGCATCCCGGATTTTGCAGTAACAGGTCCCATGCCAGTTCATGGTGTAACCATCGGGTTTGGGTACATGGTCGTGCCCAAAGTAACCCTGATCCGGGGAAGGGACTTTGGGTGTCAAAATGAGACCCAAAAACATTGGATCATCCGGTTTCACTTTCCCTAAGCAAAATTTGCAGTATCAAGGCCCTTTAAGACATGCGCTTTGGGCCTTCTGGAAGGTCCGACATCTCCAAAAGCTCTTTTTGTCGAGTTCATGGCTTTTGTTGCCAGCCAACCCGTCTTTTTTGACTTCTTGGTCTGACAGCCCCGAGATACGGACTATTACCCGGTAATTGTAAAACTCTCCCTAACTTCAACGTCCTCGCTGCAAGTATGACGGGGTTTTCCCCCAAAGGCCCCCCAAAATCCTCAAAACTTGTCTTGGTCCAGGGGGCCTCTAGGCCTAAGGGCTTCGCCTCATGCTGAAACATCCAAAAGCCATCACCCTGACTCCAAGGACTCAATCAAGGTCTGAGACCCCTTTAAAATTGCTCCACACTGACTTTGGCTTAGCTTTCCCCCCCTTTTCCAGTCCATACGGTGTTTTTAAAAGTGTTGGTGCAAGGACACAGCCTTTTTTCACCCCTGAATTAACAGGGAAAAGTTTGAAGGCCCCCCAAACACTGAAACTTTTTGTACCAGTATAAAAAGGGTTTCTATTTGGCCAATAATCTGTGTCGGAATTCCCCCCAGTCTAGGATCTTCATAGCGATTCAGCATCGGGTCATTGTTTTTGGTTCAAACAACCCACAGCCAAATCACGACAACGTTCCCAATTCTCGAAGGCTAGATTTGGTGATTGTGGACTTGCAGGAGTAAAAACCAGATGCTCTGGGCCTGATGCCTCAGTAGGTGGTTGCAGATCCGTTTCAGAAGAATGTTGGCTCGAATTTCCCGGGATGCTGAGCAGTGTAATGCCACGGTAGTTGCACATTCCAATGATCCCCTTTCCCTTCAGAGATGGATTACCCCGCCCCCCAGCGGTCGGGGGGAATGGGACCAGACTGCCAGATGGCAGTCAGGACTTTATCCCGCCCCCAAGCCATAGGTTACCCCTAGCCTTTAGCAGCTCGCAGGGGTATCATATATGCCCCGCAGCTTTTCCCCCTCTTTAGCTTGGAATTTCCCCCTAACCTCCATTAGGGTAGGAGGTTCCTCAGATGGGTGGGGCCGGCACAGGTTTGGACATTGCTTGCATCTAAGCTAATGTTGGAGGGTTCCCCGGACAAAAATGCTCAAAATCTCAGCCAAACGTTCACGAACCCCATCATGATTAGTGATCCGTCCATCCCTGTCAACAATCATCTGTGAGGAGGGGTTAGACTTCACTTTTTTCAGGGGTGGGAGGTAGGACGAAAGGGCTTTACCAAAAAATGGCTTTCAACCCCCTCAGCAAGATTCCCATGAACTTTCCTTGCCCTTTCAGCAGTGTCCGGGCCCCCCCACGCACCAGGAGTGACACAAAACTTGATTACCATTCGACGAGCCATGCAACACATTTTATTGGCCTCCAAAAGTCTCCAGGTAGAGGAAATTCTGGTTGCCCTTGGGCCTACCCTATGGATCCGGGCGCTTTTATGTTACACCCCTTGAAGAGCTCCCCCCAGAGCAACTGGGGCCGTCAGGTTGTCAGTTCGTGAAACGGTCAGAGACGCCATGGTGAACCGAAGGCACACTCCTCCTCCCTTAAACTGTCAAGTGAAAAACACCTTAGGGTGGCCACTGAGGGACGGGGAGTTTTGAAGTGGACCGCAGGGTAGCCACAACCACCTTGGTCGTGCCACAGACCTCGGTACCCGGTAAAAACCCCGCAGTTCTGGAGGATCCTCCATGTGTGCTAACAAGAATGTGGGGGATCTCCTTGCCACGTACCCGTACGCGT
>NC_051386.1:23307207-23309707 GCF_015228065.2 Penaeus monodon | reverse complement strand
TCAGTGCAAGAGTGGGTCAAGATGTAGATGCCTGGAAAGGAGTTCTTGGCAGACACAGCATTGGAAACTGCAACGACAATGGGCACTTGCTGTTGGAGCTTTGCACTGAGCAGCAACTGGTCATCACCAACACCATCTTCCAGCAAAAGGACAGATTGAAAACAAACTGGATGCATCCTTGGTCCAAACATTGGTACCTCATAGACTACGTCCTAGTGCGCCAAAAAGACCTCAAGGATGTCCTTCACACCAGAGTGATGACCAGTGCAGAATGTCACACGAACCAACGACTAGTGCGCTGCAAACTCAGGCTGCACTTCAAACCCAAACCAAGGAAGGGAGGGCCCCCACGAAAAAGTTCGATCTCAAGAAGCTTCAGTCAGCTGAAGTGAAAGCTGACTTTCATGCAGACCTACAGTCCAAGCTTGAGAGCGACGACTGCCCAGAAGACCCTTCACATGAAGTTCTGGCGCTTACCACACAGAGGAACAAAGACTGGTTCGATGAGAACAACCAAGAGATCCAGGAACTGCTGACAAAGAAGAGGTCAGCCCATCAGGCCCACCTTGCTCAGCCATCATATCCTGTGAAGAAAGCTGCCTTCCGTCTCATTTGCAGCAACATCCAGCGCAAGCTTCGAGAGATCCAGAACGAGTGGTGGACAAAGGAGAAAAGTTGGACTGCTCCAACTACCGGGGATAACATTGCTCTCTATCACGGGAAAAATCCATGCCCGAGTGCTTCTGAACAGATTGATACCCACCATCGCTGAAGACCACCTCCCAGAAACCCAATGTGGATTCAGGACCAAAAGGGGCACCACAGACATGGTGTTCATCTTCAGGCAGCTCCAAGAGAAATGCCGGGAGCAGAACAAAGGTCTGTATGTGACGTTTGTGGACTTGATGAAAGCGTTTGACACTGTGAGCAGGAAGGGGCTATGGATGATCATGAAATGCCTTGGCTGCCCCCTAAAGTTCCTCAGCATGGTCATCCAACTGCACGACGATCAACGCGGCCAAGTCAGGTTGAACAGCGACCTCTCTGAGCCCTTCCCCACCGTCAGTGGCGTGAAACAGGGTTGTGTTCTGGCACCTACTCTGTTCAGCATCTTCTTCAGCATGATGCTCAAGCAGGCCACTGTAGACCTTGACGATGACGAAGCTGTGAACATCCGCTACCGCCTTGACGGCAGTTTGTTCAACATCAGGAGACTGCACGCCCACACAAAAACTCTTGAGCAGCTGATCCATGACCTCCTCTTCGCTGACGATGCTGCCTTCGTTGCTCACACCGAAAGAGCCTTGCAGCGCCTTACGTCTTGCTTTGCAGAGAGGCTGTGCAGCTCCTCGGACTCGAGGTCAGTATGAAGAAGACAGAGGTCCTCTACCAGCCTGCACCCCGGGAAGAGTACCGCCCTCCTCACATCACTATTGGCGAGACTGAGCTGAAAGTAGTTCACTAGTTCACCTACCTAGGGTGTACCATCACATCAGATGCCAAGATCGACAGGGAAGTGGACAACAGACTAGCCAAGGGAAACAGACAGCTGGAACAATAGACAGCTGAAGAAGGGTACGAAGATCAGTGTCTACAGAGTCGTCATACTCACCACCCTGCTGTACTGCTCCGAGTCATGGGTAACCGTCACCACCTACAACTCCTAGAGCGCTTCCACCAGCGCTGTCTTCGCACCATCCTCAACATCCACTAGAGTGACTACGCCACTGCAGCAAGTCCCCCTCACATCATGACTGAGGAAATTGAAAGGAAGGGTAAGAGCAACAAGAGTGAAGCTGAGGTCAGTGACGAAATGCCAGAGGGACTCCAGCTGCAGATGTCTCTTCAGGGTTTAGTTCCTTTGGTGTCTAGGTAGAACATTTGACTATAAAAGACCAACATCATTTTAACTGATTCGGACCGAAGCATCTGCTGTCTTGTATGCATAGATATATGTGTGTACATATATCAATACATACACACATATAACTACATATGCAAAAATGCATACATATATATATATATATATATATATATATATATATATATATATTTTATATATATTATATATATATATATATATATATATATATATATAAAGAAACAGGAGAGACAGAGAAAAAAAATGGATGCAGCATAAACATCTGCAAATTTACGGATGCAGTGTATATGTGGGCGTTTGTGCATTGTAATGTTTTGGACTAAAGATTTCTTTCATCAAATAACCAATTTAACGACAAGTAATATACGGAGGAATGTCCTAAGGCAATGAGAACAGTTAATGAACAGCTGCATGCGACCTGGCGTGCCAACGCCTCCAAATACCACCGGAGTCGATATATTTTGCTGTTGTAAACTTGTGATTATGAGTGTACTGCATGCTATGCTAGATTTATGTGCTTACCTCAATCATGGTATATACTAAAGAAAATAAGTGTTGCATTATTCAATTAAATACTGAGCTTGAACTATTCTGAAATAAAGTAAAATATGCGAATAT
>NC_051386.1:23292207-23304707 GCF_015228065.2 Penaeus monodon | reverse complement strand
AATAATATAAATTTGGAAAGGGATACGGTGGTGGGGGGGTGGGGGGGTGGTGGGGTTTTGGAGAGAAAAAGAAAAATTAATAAGCCATTTAAATATTTTTTTATTAAAGTTTAAATAAATACAATTTAAGGGTACCACGGTAAAAACCCAAATGGTTTGAAATTTTGTAAAGAATGGTTTTAAACCCATTGCCCCCGGCCCAATTATCCCCAATCTTTCATCTTTATTTTTTTTTCTTTTTCTTAAAACACTCTCCCCTTCTTCCTCCCTTCCCTTCTCCCCCCTATATATATATATTTTATAAAATAAAATATATATATATTATATAAGATATATAATATGAAAATTTTCATTAATATAAATAAAAAATTATAAACATATATAAAATATATATATATATATAAAATATTTTAAATATATATAATATATATTAAATATATTATAATATATATAATATTTTATTTTATTTTTTTTTTTTTTTTATTTTTTTGTTTTTATTTTTTTTTTTTTTTTTTTTTTTTTTTTTTTTTTTTTTTTTAATATATTAAATATATATAAAAAAAGGGTTTGTTTTGGGGGTTTTTTTGTATTTGGGGGGTATTTTTTTTTAAAATTTATTTTTTATATATATATATATATTTTATATATATATAAAAAAAATTTTAAAAAATTATCCCCAATAATATAATTTTTAAAAAATTAAAATTTTAAAAAAATATATATATTTTATATCTTTTTTTTTTTTTTTAATTTGGGGTTTTTTTAATGTATATAAAAAATATAAATTTATATAAATATAATTATTTTATAATTTTAAAAATTTTATATATTATCAATTTATAATTTTTAAAAAAATTTAAATATATGGGATGTGTTTTTGTGAAATAATATATAAACATATATTAATTATTAAATATTAAATTTTATTTTATTTTTTTTTTTAAATACACCCCCCCCCCCTTCCCTTTTTTTTTTCAAAAATTTGTATAATTATATAATAAAAATATATATATATTTTATATTTTTAAAATATATATATATATAAAATAAAAAATTATAAAAATATATATATATGAAAAATTTTTAAATAATTAATATATCCCACTTTTAATACAAAAATTATATAATATAAAATATAATAAATATATAAAATATAATATTTTTATTTTATATAAAATTTTTTATATCCATAAAAGGGATTAAAAAAAAGGTTTTAATGAAAGGGAATATTTTAAATATTTTTGGGAATTATTTATTATTTATATTTAAATATATATTTTAATATATAACCCAAACCTCAAAAAACTTTTTTTTAATTTAAAATAATTTTAAAAATGTTAATTTTTATATAATAGATTATAAAAAATTTAATATAATTATATTATTATTTTAAAATACATAAAAATAAATATAATTTTATATATTATATAATATATATATATATATATATATATATTATATATATATATTTGTTTTTTATATATTATATAAAAAAAAACCCCCCCCCTATATTTTTTCTTTATTTAATTTATATATATATTTTAAAATATATATAAAATTAAAATATATATATCTATATATATATATAAAATATATAGAATATAAATATATAAAAATATTATATATATAAAACAATAAAATATATTATATATTATAAAAAGAAAAAAGAAAAAAGGGAAAAGGAGAAGAAACGGGGAAAAAAAGAAAAGAGGGAAAGGGCAATAGTAGAAAATATTTTTTTAGATAAATAAAAAAAAGGAAAAATTTTTGGTATTGAAAGAAAATTAAAACCCCCCTCCAATTCAATTACTTTTCCATTTCCCAATAAAATCCCATTCTAAAAAACCCATATTTATAAATTATAAAAACTCTTAAAAAAAATTATAATTTATATTATATATAAAAATTATATTTTAAAAATTTACTTTTATAATATAAATTAATTTTATATTTATATTTTATATATATATATATATATAATTTTATATATATATATTTTTTATATATATAAATATAATTTTATAAAAATATGCGTGTGTTTTGGGGGTGGTATTAATTATATCTATTTTTTATATTTCTGTTACAAAAAAAATATATATATATATATATATATAAAATAAAATCTTTTATATATTTTTAAAATATATATATATAAAAACATATATTATATTATATATTTATAATATATACAATATATATATATATAATAAAAAGGTGATAAAAAGGGGGAAGAAAAAACCCCCCCGGGGGGAAAAGAAAGGGCCAGGGGGAAGTAATCAGGGGCGGGGGAAAAAAAAGTTCCGGGGCCGGGTTTTAAAAAAACCCCCCGCCAATAAAATTAGGGCTCCAATCAAAAGGATGAACGCCAAAACCCCAATTGTAATTTAAAAGGCCAAAAAAATTCTCATAAAATTAAGGGTTTTAAATTGAAATAAACCCACACACCCCCCCGGGGGGAATAATACAAATAAATATAAATATATATATAATATATAAAATTTTATATATATATATAATATTTATATTATAAAAATATATATATATATGTTTTTAAAAACAAAAAACACCCCCCACAACCACCAAAATAATATATATATATATAATATATTATTTTAATCTAAAATATATACTTTTTTTTATTATATATATATAATTTTATAAATATATAAAATATATTTAAAATATATAAAAACAATACACGATTTGGAAAAAGGGTTTTGGGGTTGTTTTTTGTAGGGGCGGGGGGCGGTTGTTTGGAAGGGCTTGGAAAGAAGCCAAATTTCTAATTGATTGGGGGCCTTGGGGCCGCGGGGTTTAATTTTGCAAACCCCAAAATTCTAAAACAAAAAAAAGGAATTATTTTGGCATAATTTTTAAATTTTTATTTACCTTTAATTATTGAATCCCCCCCCCCCCCCTTTAATTTTTTTTTTATAAAATATTTTTTTTATTACTATAAAAGAAAAAAAAAAAGAAAAAAAAAAGGAGGTGGGGGAGGGGGGGAAAATAGGGGAAAGAAGGAGAAGGGGGAGGAGGCGGAAGGAAACCCCCCCAGGAGAGGGAGAAGAAGGAGGGGGAAGGGGAGGAGGGAATTTTGGGAGGGGAGGGGAAAAGAAAATGAGAGGGGAGAGAGAGAGGGGAGGGGGAGAAAAGAAAAGAGAGAAAAAGGAGAGAGAGAGAGGGGAGAGGAGAGAGAGGAGAGGAGAGAGGGGGAGAGAGAGAAAACCAAGGAGGGAAAAAGAGAAAAAGGAGTGAGAGAAGGGGAGAGAGAGAGGGGAGAGGGGAAAAGGAGAGAGAGAGAGAGAGAAAGAGAAAAATTGGGGAAAGAGAGAGAAGAAAAGAGGAGGAGAGAGAGGGGAAGGAGGAAAGAGAGAAAAGGAGGGGGGGGAGAGAGAGAGAGAGAGAGGGAAAAGAGAAAAAGGAGAGAAAAAAGAGAGAAAAGAGAGAAGGAGGAGGGAGAAGAGAAGAAAGGGGGAGAGGAAAATAGAGAGAAAAAAAAGGAGAAAAGGAGGAGAGAGGGGAGAGAGAAGGGGGAGAGAGAGGAGAGAGAGAGAGAAAAGGGGAAAAGAGGAGAAAGAGAAAGGAGAAAAAGGGGGAGAGAGAGAGGAGAGAGAGAGAGAGAAGGAGAGAGAGGGAGGAGGGGAGAGGGGAGAGGAGAGAGAGAGAGAAAAGAGAGAGAGGAGAGAAAAGGGGGGAAGAGAGAAAAGGAAGAAGAAGAAAGGGGAGGGGAGGGGAGGAGAGAGAGAGGAGAGGAGAGAGAGATGGGAGAGAGGGGGAAAAGGGGGGGAAGAAGGGGAGAGGAGAGAGGGCCCGGGGAGAGAGGGAGAGGGAGAGAGAGAGAGAGGAGAGAGAGAGAGAGGAGAGAAGGGGAGGGGAGAGGAGGGGGAGGGGAAGAGAGAGAGGAGAGAGAGGGGAAAGAAGGGGAGACGAAGGGGAGAGAGAGGGGGGGAGGAGAGAGGGGGAGAGGGAGAGAGAGAGAGAAGAGAAATGCAAACAGAAAAGGGAAAAATTTTGAAGAATAGAGACAAACAGAAAAGGGAGATTTAAAAGGGACAGACAAAAGAAGGAAAGGAGAGAGCCCGAGGGGAAAGAAAGGGATATTTTATATTTTGTATGTACTCACACACAGACACAACACGCACAAAAAACTTTACACAAATACAAAACATACCGCACAAAACACACACACACACACACACACACACACCCCACAAACATATATTTTTAAAATTTTTTTTAAATATATTTAGTATATATATTATATAATATATATTAATATATAAAAATATATAAAATCAATTTTAATACAAAAATTATAAAATATATATATATTTTTAAATTATATATATATATATTATTAATTTATTTTTATATATATAAAATATAATATAAATAATTTTAAAAATATAAAAAAATACAAAAACAATACAAAAGATAAATATAAAAAATCCCAATTTAAACAAATTTAATTTTTTTTTTTTTAAAATAGATATATAGATATATAATAAAATATAGATTTTTAGTTTAATATATATATATATATATATATATGTATGTATATAAATTAGATAAGGCTTTAAAATTTAATAATTTTTAATATATTATAAATATAAAAAATATAATTATTATATATTTTATATATACAAAATTTTAAATATATTTTATATATTTTAATATATATAAATATATATATATATTATATGATATATATTTTTATTTATAATATTAATAATAAATAAATTTTTAATATAAAATTTTAAATGTATAAAATGTATACACACACACACACACAAAACACACACACACACACACACAAAACACACACATTTGTTATATATTATATAATAATTTTAATATAAAATATATATATAAATATATATTATATATATATTTTAATATATATTATATATTAATATAAAATTTATATAATTTTGTAAAAGATATATTTTTATAAAAATTTTAGATTTTATTTTAATAAAATAAAATTATATATTTTATATTTTATAATATATATATATAATATATTATACATATTGGGGTGTGTGTGCGGGTTAAAAAATATAATATGATTTACACATTTTTTATATATAAATTTATATATTTTAATATAATATATATAAAAATATATAATATATAAATATTTTATATAGGATGTGGGGGAAAATGTATATATATACATATATATATATAATATATTAATATATATTATTAAAATTATATAATAAAATTTTTAAACATTAACTACATATATTATTTTTTATATATATATATAGGGTATATATAAAAATTGGGGGATATATATATATAAAATTTATATATAAAATAATATTTTAATTTTATATATAATATATATAAAATATATCCATATATTTTTATAAAACTATAAAATAGGTCATAACCCACAGGTAGAGCCCAGAAAAAGGGGATATCTCTAAACCCAAAAAAATTTAATTTGAAAAATTACAAAAAAAACGCAAAAGTACCGGGTATATTTTTTAAGTTTTTAATTTTATTTCAGGACAAAAAATTACTCCAGTTGGTTAATTAGTTTAAAATTTTTTATCATTCTTTTTTTTTTAAAACCACAAAAGGGGGGGCGCAGTTTTACCCCAATGCACCCCCGTAACCGGGGGGGGGGGGGGGGGGGCCCAGACGAGAGTGGCTTTTCCTTTTTTGCTTTGCCCCGGCGGTGGGGCCTTTGATTTTTTGCAGATATTTCCCCTCATTTTGAAAAAAACCCCATAATTCATACTACCCAAAAAACCCCACCCCACCCCACAAACCCCACACCCCAACACAAAACCCACACAACACACACACACAAAACCAAACACAACACACACAAAAACACACCACAAAACACCCCCACAAACCACCAAACACAGCACACACACAAAAACCCCACAACACACACACACACAACACACAACACACAGAATGGTGTTTTAAAAGGGGAAAAAAACCCAAAGAATAAAAAAACTTGATTATTGAAAGGGAGGACTCCCGGGTTTCAAAAATCCAACCTTTTTGGCTTTAATCCAGGTTTTGAAAGGGAATCCATTTCAAAACTTTTTTTGTTTTTTTCCAATTTAAAAAATTGTTTTCCCTATGTGGGTTTTTTTTTTTGTCTTAAACATAATTTTTTAATTTAATATTTGGTTTTTATATATATAATTTTATATTATATATTTTGGTTTTTTATATATTTTATACTAAAAAAATTAATAAATAAAAAATTTTTTTTTAAGTAAAATATAAAAATATAAATAAATAAAAAAAAATATATAAAAATGAGAGATATATAAATTATAAATATTTTATATATATATTATATTATAAAAATATATAAAAAATTATAAAAAAAATTTTATAAAATATATATATATAAAATATAAATATTATATAAAAATATATATAAAATATATATAATTTTAAAATAGTATTTTACATATCCCAATATATATTATTATAAATATAAAATATAATTAAAATTTATTTTTAAAACACTTTATATATATAATATTATTATAAAATTATATTTATAAAATTATATTTTATATAAAAAAATTTATTATAAAACACACACATGTGGGTGTGTGTTTTGGTTAATTATTAAAACCATATATATATATAATATAAATATATATATATATATAATATGTTTTAATTATGAAATAAAATTTTATATTATTATATATATTATATTAGGGTTAAATATGATTTATTTTATATTATATATTTTTAAAATTTATTTTATTAAAATATATTTAAAATTATTGTATATATTTTTATAAAAAGGGTTTTACAACACCCCACACCCCACACAAAACCACCCCACACACCCCACACACCCCACACAAACACACACACAATATAATAATATATATATATATATATATATAAAATAATATATATTAATATAAATGTGTTGTGTGTGTATATATAATATATTTTATAAATTTTTAAAATAAAATATTAATATAATTAATTATTTTAAAAGTATATAAAATTTTAAAATTTAATGTCCCCTTATATATATATGTATATATATATATTATATAATTAATATAAAATATATTTTATTATTTTATATAAAATTTTTATATATATATATATATATTTTAAATTAAATATATATAATTATATAAAACATATTGGTATATTATATCTATGTTATATTTTTACTACAATATTTATATATATAAAATATATAAAAATTCTATTTTTATATTTTATATATATATATAAATGTTTATATATAGACAGATAGTAGATAGATAATATTTATATATTTACAACAAAACACACCACACACCCACACACACACACACCCCAACACAAAATATTTTTTTTATATAAATTATTTTTATATAAAATTATTTATATATATTAAAAAAATATGCATAATTATCCCATACAAAATTTATACATAAATATATATATTATATATATATAATATATATATATATATATTAAAATAATATACATATATATATATAGGGAATATAAAACAAAAATTTTATTATATGTAATAAATAATACTGTTTTTTTATCCTTTACAACATATAATTTTATATAATATATAAATATTATATATATATATATAATATATTATATAAATTAAAAGGTGTGTGTGGGGGGGGTGTTTGGGTTTGGTGGGGTGTGGGGGGGGGGTTTTGTTTTAAAATTTTATATATGAAAATTTTTAAATATTTTTAATATTTTATAAAATTATATATAAAATTATATATATTTTAAATATATAGATACTTTTTGTATATATGTATATGTTATATGAATTATAATATATAATATATAATAATATATATATAATATATATATAAAATTATATATACATATATATAAAATATACTATATATATTATATATATATATATATATATATATATATATGTATGTAGTATATATATTATTTGTCCGGGGTTAAGACAAAAAACCCGCACCCGGGGGTTCCCCTTGAACAAAGAAGAACCCTATTGCTCCCTAGACATTTTTTGCAGTAAAAACGTGGGGCAGTGGGCAGGGAAAATTTGATGAAAACACCTTCGGTTTACTGTTTACGGGGTTTCCCCAAAAAATAATATGTCTGGGGGATTACAGGGGCAACGTTTTAAAGGGGCAGAGAAAAGGTTTCCCCTAGTTGGGTTTGGGGAGGACTGCGATTTGAGAAGGACCCGGGGGTTTTTCCATCAATTTTTATTTTCCCCGAAAAAACCTCTAAACAAATGTTTAAAAATACAGAAATGAAAAATTCAACCACATCCCCCGTCGTGTGGGTTATCAAGGGGCCCCGTTATTCAGGGGAAAACCATTTTGACAATGTTAAAAGAAAGGGGGAAGGGACAAAGAAGATAAAGAAAACGGGGCCCAAATTTAAGAAAACACTTTAAAAATGGGAAAAGGTTTGGAAAAAATTTGAAGGAAAAAATAAAAGGTTTGGGAAAAATCACAAAAGTCTTTTAACGAAAGGGATAGATACAACATTCAAATACGGGAAATTCAGTGGCCCAAATTTGGAAAAAATAATGAAATTTTTCAAAACTAAAGAAAAAAAGGGGCCAGTTTTTTTTCTGGAAAAAAAAAAAGGGAAATTATGGGGCCGGGTTCCTTTGATTCCACGAAAAAAACGCAAATGCACTAATTGGGTACACCCCCATAAAATGATGGGCTTTTTAAAAAGGGTTCAGAATAAAAGGAAAAACCCATAACATTAGATTATAAATGTACGCCCCAACCCAAACCCATTGCAAGTGAGGGAAAAAAAATGAAAATTTTTTAACATTCCCCAAAGGGGAAAACTTTAGACACAATCCCTAAAGAGAGGGAAAAGTAATCATGGGATACCTTTAAAAGCCAAAGTAGGGAAAAATGATCTGAAAAATGGGCACTGTGGAAAAATTTTGGCCCTTTGGGGATATAAAAGAAAGAGGTTTAAAAATTTTTTGAATTTGTAGTACAAAAATCTAGTTATAGCCCAAAATATTTTTCCAAAAACCACCCCCAAGGGAAATTGTACACCTGGTTTTTCACCAGACCCAAAAAAACACGCAACCAAAATTTAATAAAATTGTGCGAAACCAAAAAAAGGAAAAGTTGATTAAAAAAAGCCGACAAGACCTGGCGCCCACTGAAAAAGTGACCCCCCAACTACTAACTATCGATTTGAAATAAGACTAAAAAGATGGAGCGTCCAAAACCAAACCCCAAAAGCTCGATACAAAACTCTTTATAACATACAGAATTACAGGGGAAACAAATTTTAAGTTTTCAATCAATGTGAAGATGATAAAACACCAATGGGGTTGGGGAAGAAAGGGAAAAAAACTCTTGCTAAACGCTGCTTTAAAAAACCATCGCCCAAAAAAAAAAAGGGCAAATTCCCCTGGATATCTGAAAAAACACCCAAGTGAAAAGGAATGGATGAAAAACAGCGGAACTAATCAAGAATGTGGCGAAAGTGTTTAATACCTCTTCTACAAAATTTGTACAAAAATTTTGGGGAAAAAAGAAGTGGCCAGAAGACTGGGTAAAAAAAATTCTTGCTCCAAAACCCAAAAAAAGGGGGACGCACCCCCAAAGAACAATAACCGGGCAATTGCACTAAAAAGTACAAACAGCAAAATTTTGTTGAAAATTATTTCTGAAAAAATGAAGTTTGAAAATGAAGAGAAGAAAAATTTCAAAAAAACAAGCAGGGTTTTTCCGGAAAAGGTACCAGAAAAAAAGATTCTAAAAACTGAAATTGTCATAGAGGGAAAAAAAGAGAAAAATCAGAAAGACCCATACCTGTGTTTTGAATTTAATTTAGAGCTTTTTTACGGTTTATCACGTATCCTCTGGAATAAAAGAACCATATGAAGTTTTCCCCAAAACACATCATCCAACCAATTTAAAAACCAATTTTATGGGCCAACAAAAAGGGAACCCTTTTAAGAACCACTTTATTTGGGGTTTAAAAGAATGGTTCGAATTAAAAAAAGGAGGGGCGACAGGGTTTTCATTCTGTTTTCCCACCTCTTTAACATATATTTTGAAAGAATCATGGGGGTGCTCTGGAGAATTTTTAAGGAACTGTAGATGTTGGAGGAACATAATATTTAAATCTAAGTTACCCCCGAAAGATATTTGGGTTTTTATTGCCCGCAGTATCATTTAACTACAAAAGTACTAGAAAAGTTTTGAGAAGGGAAAACGAAAAGGCTGGTTGTTTCTTAATGCAAAAAAAACTAAGATCATGAAGATTTGAAGAAAACCCGGGAATTTAACAATGGAACATGTTACAATCAAGGAATGGGTTTTTGGGGGAAAAGTGAAAAAAGTTCATTTTCTTGGGGCTGTTTTAAAATAATAAATATGATGATTTACGGGGATAAAAAAAAAGAATTTCCTTTGCCAAAAAAAGACAGTTGCTCTTTAATAACTCTGGAAAAAACCGGAAGCATTTTCCCTTTCGGAAAAGCTGGGTTATTGAACCATAGTTTTCCCAATTGCAATTTATATGGGTTTTGAGGGTTGGGGTGCGAAGAGGGGGGGACAAGAAAAAGGTTTAAAAAGTTTTTAAAAGTGGTGTTACAGACGAGTACTACGTATTAACTGGACGAGAAGAAAACGAGAGAAATAGATTTTAAAGAGAAATAGATTGTTTAAAAACCGGGGTGTTGGAAAATTTTAACAAAAGGAAATTTTTAAAAATTTTTTTTGGGCATGTGATGGAAGTAAAAGTATTGAGAAAAACTTGCTGACAGGGGGGTGATAGGAAACAGAGGAAGAGGGAAAAACCCAAGACAAAACTGAGCGAAACATCAAAAATATTTTTCGGGGGTTTTCGATGGGAAAGTGGAAAGAAAAACGCAAAAATCGAGTTAAGTGGGAAAGATGGTGGGGGAGGTTTCCCCGGCTTTCTCAAACCTGAGCATAACCCTTTTTGAGATATATATTTTATTATTTTATATATATATATATATATATATATATATATATATATATACAGTCATAATATTATATATATATATAAATTTTATATTAATAGATAATTTTATATTTAATAAAAATTTTTGTATATAATCAGATTATATTATAATATATATTATGTATATATAAAATTTATATATATATATATTATAATAAATTTTATATATAGGTGTATATATATATATATATTAATATAATATATAATATATATAAATATTATATTATTTATGTAGGGTTTTTGTTTGTGTGTGGTGTTGGGGTGTGTGTGTGTGTGTGTGTGTGTGTGTGTGTGTTTTGTGGTGTGTGTGTGTGTGGGAGTGAGGGGGTGTGTGTGTATGGGTTTTTTTTTTTTTATGAGTGTGTGTTGTGGGTGGTTTTTTTTTTGTGTTTGTGGTGTGTGTGTGTGGGTGGTGTATGCACCCCACACGGGGTCAGTGGGGTTTGAGCCCCTGGACTCCAACCCGAGTTAAACCCCCCGCCGGGCAGTCCCTTTTTAAAAACCTGGGGTCCGACTGCTGGGTGAGGCCCGATTTCACGGCGAGAAAATGACAAAAAAAACGTTTAAAAGGTCGAGCCAGGTGTCCAGGGGAAATCAACCGCCGTGGCCCCGGGTGTGGTGCGCCCCAAGGCCCCGGTTTATTAGGCAAAAATTTAAAATCTCAGGGAAAATTGAAAGGTTTTGTGTCCTGCCCGTGGAAAAAAATGGAGATATTTTATATATAATTTTATATTAAAATTATATATATATATATAATATAATATATTATTAATATTTTTTTTTTTTTTTTTTTTTTTTTTTTTTTTTTTTTTTGGCGGTTTTCCACCTAAGACTACGACTTCCCCCACAACACCTAGTTTTTTAATTCCAAGCCCATATGCGCTTTTTCGCCCTAAGATCGGGCTCGAGCCAGCGACGGCGAATTTAAATCTGGACCATGAGGGTCCAGGCTCAACCTTGGCCATCGCCCGCGGTTTTTTTTAAAAAAAATTATAAATATAATATTTTAAAAAATATATAATATATTATTATATAGAAAATTTTATATTATAATATATAATATAAGATATAAATAGTATATATTAAAATATATATACAAAAAAAAAAATATATATATAATTTTAAAGTTTTTTTTTTTTCTTTTTTTTATATATTAAAAAAAAAACTTTTTTTTTTTTTTATAATATAATATATATATAAAATATATATTATAAAATATATATATTTTAAAGTGTATTACATCGGCCTATCTCAACGGGAAAAAGAGATATCCCTAGAGAATAAACTCGTTTTCGTAGGGAAAATCGCCGGGGTCAGCGCAATTGATTGGGGAAGGGGGTCCAAACGGCAAGGGTGATATGCCAAAACCTCTCAATTGTGAAATTTAAAAGAGGCCATTCCCGCTGAAAAATGGGTTTTTGAAATAACACACCAACATACATACATACATCATACATATATACATATAAATATATATATATATATATATATATATATATATCTATATAAAA
>NC_051386.1:23269707-23274707 GCF_015228065.2 Penaeus monodon | reverse complement strand
CATTCATCAGACCAACATGGTACCGGAGGTCGACGGTACTACCCACTACTTTTGGGAATGGATGCTTCTGCTACAAGTTGAATTCATGATGTGAAGTGATTAACAGCATCTTGAACACATTGGAAATCATTCACAGATCCTTGTAATACTGCAGTTGATATAAAAAGATTCCATTCCGCATGTTCAAGTCGCCATCTCTGCACTCCATTGACTGGAATACCATTCACCTCCTCCAAAATTATTGGAAAGTGGTCGCTTCCATGTAAGTGTTCCATGACCTGTCAAGTGAAGTTCAACTGTGAATCAGGTAAGCCTGTTGATAGGTCTACATAGGAGAATGTCCCAGTTTGAATTTGGAAATGTGTGTGAGTGACAGTGCTCAGTAAAACTGCATCTACTCTTAAGAACAAGGACTCCAAGGCCCTTCCTCGAGGGTTGCACAAAGTGTCTCCCCAGAGGTGATGTCGACCATTGAAATCTCCCAAGACTAGATATGGATGTGGCAACTGCCCAAGTAGATCTTCCAAATCATCTATGTTGAGATTATATGGAGGAAGGTAGATAAATGCAACAGTGTAAGTTTGTGTCAAGCTTATTTTCACAGCCTTCATGTGTTGTCTGCTCAGGTGTTAAAAGTTAGAAGAGCTGGTGTTGACTGTTCCAAACCATCAACTTTCTTCTTAAAATGCTTTACTGCCACTACATAAAAATTCTCTAGTTCCTCTAACAGTTTTTCCTCAGAATACCTAATCTAGTCTTGGGAAAAGACAATTCCCTTACACTGATTGCGTGTTTTGTGAGGAGAACATGAAACTTGAGCCCTAAGAATGTCGCATATTGCACGCAGACTGTCACTCTCATCTGGTGATGAAACCTAAACCATCAGGCTACCATCTCGCTGTGGGTTGATGCAAGGATCACGTTGACATACCTCAACTATTTTCCGATGTACTTCAAAAATATCAAGATCCATGATTGATACATCATCAATGGTCTCCACAACTAGGTACTTACTATATGAAATACTTTCATATTTAACAGGTAAGATTTCCTTAATGGATTGAGGAAGACTTTTCTCCTTACCTGGTTTGGGAGCCCAGGAACCATTGCGTGATTCCAGAGTGATAACCTGATGTTCCAGAGGGAATGACCAGGGGATTGCATAGGTTGTCAGGAAGAGAGCTAAATCTTTGTAAATTTGTAGTAATCATACAAATTAGAATTCTTCATTTCCTCACCCCTCCCCCACCCACCATGGAGTCTGAGGGGAATCTATAGTTGGGGCTCAAAATCTCCCAACAGTCACAGGGGTAATGAGGAAATATACGCAGCCACTATTGTAGTACTAATGGCAGTCATGGGACCTATGCACTACCGACTGAACAGTACCTGCATGACCCTAGCCATATTTGACCAGCCCTTGATCAAGCCACCCATCTAACCAGAATAGAGGACCAAAGAGGTGTGTTGCTAGCTGGAGGGTGCAGCGTACATCACCATTCAACCTCAGGACTCCTGTCTCCTGGTAATACAGAATGCAACACACGGCAAACACAAGTGGGAGAGTTCTCCCTGGTCCAAGATGGAATGAACCAGGGGTGGGTGCACCATCCCCTATCATAGGCCTTGGTGCACCAGGAAGCCATTTTGTCTCATCCCTCACTGGTGACCCTTCCAATATGGGTAGCCCTCTGGTTTGGCTCACCAGATCATTGGGACCTCAAGACCCTCACTGTGGCAAGGCGGCTTTCATGACTTCCTGGGTTGTCCCACAGGCCTCCTCCACCCAGGATTGTCTCACAAAGAGACAACCTGATGGGCAGGTGCGTGAGCTAGGTCCTAGGTGCCAGTGTGTGAGCTAGGTGAGTTGGCAAACCCAGATTATGAAAGTACCAGGTCCCATGCCAGTCTCGCAGTGATTGGACACTGGTTGGACACATGGTCCTGCCAACTGTACCCCATGATCCGACAAAGAAGCTTGTTACAAAAGGCATGAAGATGAGAATCCAAGGCACTAGTTAACGTCAGGTTTCACTTCCATAGAGTACAAAGCTTGGTCCTTCTGCATAGGTACTGATATCTCCAAATGCTCTTGTTGATTGAGTTCATGGCTCCTGTTGCTAGACCAATCCATATGCTGATTTCTTGGTCTGACAGCCCAGAAATATTGACTACACTACCAAGGTATGTAAAGCTCTCTGTAACTTCAACATCCTCACTGCAAGCATGGATCGACTGAACGGATTCCTCTAACAGGCCCCAAAGTCCTGAATCTTGGTCCTGGTCCATGCCTAAGGGCTTCGCCTAATTGCTAAATGCATCAAGAGCTGCCACCAGTGACTCCAGGGACTCAGATAGGATAGCAACATCATCAGCAAAGTCAAAGTTTGAGATATTGCCTAGTGTTGCTCCACACTGACTTTGGGTAGTAGTTCTGCTCATTATCCACTCCTTGCAGGTGTTGAAGTGTTGGTGCAAGGACACAGCCTTGCCTCACCCCTGAATTAACAGGGAAGAAGTTTAACAGGCCCCCACCACACTTTACACCACTTTCAGTACCGGTTTATAAGCTTGCTATTAGGCCAATAATCTGTGTCGTAATTTCTCTGAGTCTTAGGATCTCTCATCCTGAGACTCAGGGTGGGAGATCCTTGTCCCTATGCACCAAAGAGCAACACAAGTCCTGAATGCTATTCAGCCAAGCTTTGTGACATGCTTCAATGGGATCCAGGGAGATGAAATTCTGCCTTGTCCTTGGGTGTTCCGCAGTTGAAGGACTCCCACAGTGCAACTGGATCCAAAAAGGTTTTCAAATTCTATGAATTGAACAGAGACTACCTTGGTGAACCTACAGGCACACTCCCCCTCCCTCAGTCTGTCCAAGTGAAACAGCCTAGAGTAGCCACTAGAGTTTTTAAAAGTTTGGTTTGGATTCCATTTGATACAATGGATATTCTTGGTGTGACATACTGTCTGCTTGATTTTGCTCACGTGTGTCAGCTGCTGCTGATTTGGCGAAACCGAGTCCTTGCCCGCCGTGGTGCCCAGCCACAGCAGTAACCTCCGGGCGACAGTTGCAACTTCTCGCGCCTGGGCGCCGACCCCTCGGATGAGAGGCCGACACGTTACCACTGTACTAGCCTGGAGACTAGAGGGACGAGGAATTCTGAAGTGGACCTGTAGGGTAGTAACAACCAGCCTACGGTCAGTGCCACATAACTCGGCACTCCAGTAAACCCTGCAATTCTGGAGGATCCTCCATTGTGTGCTAACAAGAATGTGGTTGGTCTCCTTGGCCACTGTACCTGTAACACTATACCATGTCCAGCGATGTGGGTTGAGATGTTGGTACCAGGAGCCAGAGATCCTCATTTACTGGGACCTAGCAAAGTCCTGGAGAAATAGGCTGTTCTCACTGCTGAGATCAGCTCCCGAGCCATGGAGGCCGACAGACATCTCATAACCTGCTCGATTACAGCTGGATTCAGAACAATTTGAATGTCTCACCAAGGGGTAATTGTCTGCCATGGATGTGAGTTTGATGTAAAACGCCTCTTTCACATTGAGTTTGCAAACACCAGTAGGAGTGTACACAGTAATAACAGACATGAAGCCAAAAGCATGAAGCCAAAAGCATGCTTCAGTCTCAATGCCTTAATATGCTCATCAACCAGTGTTACCTCAAATACCAAAGGTTAAAGTCGGCTGGAGATGGCTACGGCTACTCCCTGGAGGTGATGACCATCGCCACGGGCAGACTAGTAGTAGCTGTACCCACCCATAATGATCGTGCTGCTGCCAGTTTTTCTCACCTCCAAGAGGCAGCCACCTCAACTCCAAACCGCTCCAATTCCCTTGATAGCAGAGGTAACCACTCATCCTGCCACAAGGACCAGATGTTTCAAGCACCTACCCCAGATAGTTCGCCTGAGGTTAAGCTTCATCAGTCGCTCCGGGTGTATGCTGCCTCTGCCACCTCTGCTAACACTGCCGTATATAAAGGGGCCCACTGTCCGCCTGTGAGGTTCCTTAGAGCTCTGCCCCATAAGCCTCATGGTCTGTTGCTGCCTGCCAGGGCACAGGTGGGACAAGTAACTCTCGTTGCTATCCTGCACCCCAATATTTGCCCTCCCAATGGGACCCACAGCCTGCCTCTTTTGCAGGCACCCCTCCCCACAGCATATCCATTTACTCTGGTTGTTCCCAGTAAGATATCTGGTGGGGGAGGGCTGGCAAAGCCCACCTCCCCTGAGCCACCCATTAACCCCAGGGTAGCTAAGGGGCAGGATCCAGGGCATGTCCATACCTCTTTGGCCTCTTGCCGCTCCGAGATCCCCAAAAGTTTAGCCTGGGACTCCAAGGTGCCCAGTATCCATGGGAGGTACTGCACGAGGAGGTACTGCAGAGCTTTTTTGCACTAGGCTAGCCAGCAGTGGCAGCTGCAGGCGAGAAGGCATGTAAGTAAAACTATCTATGTTACCACACCATCGCTTCAGATTACTCTGAGCATGAAGCATCCACCCATGTGTGTATATATATACATTTATGTACATATACATATATATATATATATATATATATATATATATATATATATATATATATATATATATATATATATTATATATATATATACACAAATGTATATATACATATATATGTATGTATCTGTGTATTCATTTGTTTAGCAGTCTTCAGTTATTAATGAAGCTATCTACGAATAACAAAACCATTCGAAATAACGAACAAGACAAATACAGTGTATGTACACCACACACACACACACCACACACACACACACACACAACCACACACACACACACACACACACACACACACACAACACACATATGATGTAGTGAAACAACCGCTACGTCCATCTCTGCTGCCAGTGACGGCCGTACACTTTCAGTAGCCATGTTGCGGCTGCTCTCCGCACTGAAATACACAAAAGAAAGAATAATTGACTTTGCTTTATGTTGTGTGCTTTTATGTTCCAT
>NC_051386.1:23260977-23269607 GCF_015228065.2 Penaeus monodon | reverse complement strand
CCCTTTCCCGGGCCAACCCCCGGGGGCAGACTAGTAGTAGCTGTACCCCCATAATGATCGGTGCTGCCAGTTTTCTCACCTCCAGAGCAGCCACCTCAACCCAACCGCTCCATTCCTGATAGCAGAGGTACCACTCATCCGCCACAAGGACCAGTTTGTTTCAAGCCCCTTTACCCCAGATAGTTCGCTGAGGTTAAGCTTCATCAGTCGCTCCGGGTGTATTGCTGCCTCTGCCCCCTCTGCTAACACTGCCGTATATAAAGGGGCCCACTGTCCGCCTGTGGGGTTTTCCTTAGAGCTCTGCCCCATAAGCCTCATGGTCTGTTGCTGCCTGCCAGGGCACAGGTGGGACAAGTAACTCTCGTTGCTATCCTGCACCCCAATATTTGCCCTCCCAATGGGACCCACAGCCTGCCTTTTTTGCAGGCACCCCTCCCCACAGCATATCCATTTACTCTGGTTGTTCCCAGTAAGATATCTGGTGGGGGAGGGCTGGCAAAGCCCACCTCCCTGAGCCACCCATTAACCCCAGGGTAGCTAAGGGGCCCAGGATCCAGGGCATGTCCATCCCTCTTTGGCCTCTTGCCGCTCCGGGAGATCCCCAAAAGTTTAGCCTGGGACCCCAAGGTGCCCAGTATCCATGGGAGGTACTGCACGAGGAGTTACTGCAGAGCTTTTTTGCACTAGGCTAGCCAGCAGTGGCAGCTGCAGGCGAGAAGGCATGTAAGTAAAAACTATCTATGTTACCACACCATCGCTTTCAGATTACTCTGAGCATAAAAGCATCCACCCATGTGTGTATATATATACATTTATGTACATAACATATATATATATTTTAATATATATATATATATTTTATAAAATTTTATATATATATATATATATATATAATATATATATATATACACAAATGTATATATACATATATATGTATGTATCTGTGTATTCATTTGTTTAGCAGTCTTCAGTTATTAATGAAGCTATCTACGAATAACAAAACCATTCGAAATAACGAACAAGACAAATACAGTGTATGTACACCACACACACACACACACACACACACACACACACACACACACACACACACACACACACACACACACACACACACACACATATGATGTAGTGAAACAACCGCTACGTCCATCTCTGCTGCCAGTGACGGGCCCGTACACTTTCATGTAGCCAGTGATTGCGGCTGCCTCTCCGGCACCTGAATATATCACAAAGAGATAATGACAACCCAGTGATTATAGTTTTACCTTGTGTTCACTTTGCTTTTTATGTTTGTGTGCTTTTTATGTTCAGTTTACTTTTTATCTTGTGTAATGTGTGTGCTTGTGTTGATTCTTTTAAGTCTGTTATCTTGCCCTTATTTTACTTTTCTACGTTTTCTTAAGTTCTCCCTTTTTTTTCCAGTTTTCCGTTTCCTTCAGCTTTTCGTATGTTACTGCTCTTTATTCTTTTATCCCTGTATTTTTATTGTTTTAGCTTTTCCTAATCTTTTGGTAATCATTTATTTTATTATCCTTACTTAATCGCTTAAGGAAAAGTTTTAATCTATGCCTCATTATTAGGGAACGTGTGCGGCATCTACCTTTAAAAGGGGCCACACATTATACTCGGTCTTTCTATTTCCCTTATCCCGATAGGCTAAACACCTCCTTGCCTTCGCGTTTTGCCGTGTGACTGAGGAGTGGGTGTATGATTCACTGCTGAAATTCGCCTGGATTTTTGTAAGTACGTGGTCAAGTGCACACGTTATACATATAAACTGAATAAGATAATCTGTTGCATAAATAAATGTATATATTATCAGAATTCCTTTGTTTGGTTTTGTTCATGACTTCCTGCTATCTGTTTTACTCACTTTTATGGTTTTAAAATATTAGAACAGACAGACGAAATCCGGGACGCAATCCGGGACGCAATCACTCAAACGAGTCAAAAGTCTAAGGTTGGCAGTACTGCAGCCCTACACCCTGGTACGCCCGCTACCACTAGCCAGGGGCGTTGCAGTTCATTACATATGGGTATATAGATAGACCTATAAATAGGATGGACACCTGTAGATGTTACCTGTGTTACCGCGTTCCCTCTCCTCTCTCTCTTTTATACCCCTTCCACTCCCTTTACTCTTCAGACCTGAGGATGGAATCCAGGTGGAATTCGAAACTGTAGTCTCATTTTCAATAAATCTAGTTTTTGTATTGTGGGTTTTCTTCCATAGTATCAGTACGGAAGAGTGTTTTTTCCATTCATATTTATACATATTACATATACATAGATGCATATATAAAATATACATACAATACATACACACACACACACACATATATATATATATATATATATATATATATATATATATATAAGATATATATATATATATATATTTTTATGTGTTTATGTATATAAATATAATTATATATATATAATATTTTCAAATATATATATATTTTAAAATATATATATATATATTATATATTTAATAATTATATATATACTAAATATATAATATAAAAATAATATATATATAAAATATATATATATATTAATATATATATTTTAATAATAATAGATATATTTAAAATTATATTATATATATTATATATATATAATATTTTATATATATATAGATTATATTTAATATATAAAATTTTAATATATATATATATAAAATATATATATTATATTATATATATAATATATATATTTTTTATATTATTATATTTTATTTTAATATTTATGTATTTATTTAACGTATACGTATATGTTATTTTTTAAATAGAATTAAAAATAAAATATACTCACCTCCAAGGGGCCCAAGCCCCCCTCAACCCCAAAAAACCCCGGTTTCCAATTCCCTTGATGGGCGAGGTCCCAAACTCTCCGCCAAAAAGGACCAGATTTTTTCAAGCCCCTCCCCAATATTCCCCTTTAGGTTGCTTCATAGCCCTTCCGGGTTAGGCTGCCTTTTGCCACCTCTGCAAAACCTCCCCGTTAAAAGGGGGGGCCCCACTGTCCCCGTGTGGGGTTCCTTAAAAGGCTCTGCCCCAAAAGGGGCCTCATGGCCCTGTTCCCTGCCGGCCAGGGCACAGGGGGGAAAAGGGTAATTTCTCGTTGCAAATCCGCACCCCAAATATTTCCCCTCCCAAATGGGCCCCCACAGCCTGCCTCTTTTGCGGGCCCACCCCCCCCCCAAAGCTTCCTTTTTACTCTGGTTGTTCCCAGTAAAAAATTGGTGGGGGGGGGCTGGAAAAGCCCCCCCCCCCCCCTGACCACCCTTTACCCCAGGGTACAAAGGGGGCGGGGACCCCGGGCTTTCCCCATACCTCTTTGGCCCTTTGGCCGCCCCGAGATCCCCAAAATTTTTTAGCCGGGACTCCAAGGTGCCCAGTTCCAGGGGAGGTACTGCACGGGGGAGGTACGGCAGGGGTTTTTTTTTCACTAGTAGGCCCAGTGGCAGCTCCCAGGCAAAAGGGCCCATGTAATAAAAACTATTATGTTACCACCCCAATCGTTTCCCGATTACTCGGAGAAATGGCCCCCCCCCTTGGGGTGTATATATATCATTTATGTAAATTCCATATAATTAAATATATATTTTAAAATATATAAAATATATATTTTAATATATTTTTAATATATAAAATATATATATAATATAAAATATACAAATGTATATATCATATATATGAGGGCCGTGTTTCATTTTTTTTAGCATTTTTCAGTTTTAATGAAGCTACTACGAATAAAAAAACCATTCGAAATAACGAACAAGACAATACATTGTATGTACACCACACACACCACACACACCCCCACACCCACACACACACACACACCACCCAAAAAATACTCACACACACACACACACACCACACACCCCCATTGAGGTAGTAAAACAACCGCTACGTCCCCATCTTTTGTTTCCAGGGGAGGGGGCCCCGTACACTTTCATGTGGGCCAGTGATTGGGGTTTGCCTCCCCGGGCACCTAAATATTCAAAAAAGAGATAATGACAACCCAGGGGTTTTATATTTTTTACCTTGTTTTCCCCTTTTTGTTTTTTTATTTTTGTGGGGCTTTTTTATTTCAGTTTATTTTTTTATTTTGTGTAATGGTGGGTTTGTGTTGATTTTTTTAAAGTCTGTTTTTTGGGGCCCTTTTTTTTACTTTTTTTACTTTTTTCTTTTTTCCCCTCCCTTTTTTTTTCCATTTTTTCCTTTTCCCCTTCGCTTTTCGTATGTTACTGCTCTTTATTTTTTTCCCCTGTTTTTTTTAATTGTTTTAAAAGTTTTTCCTAATTTTTTGGGTAATCATTTTTTTTTATTACCTTATTTAAATCGTTTAAAAGGAAAAATTTTTTAATCTATCCCTCATTATTAGGGAACGTGTGCGGCATCAAACCTTTAAAAGGGCCACACTTAAACTCGGTTTTTTCTTTTTCCCTTATCCCGATAGGGGTAAACCCCACCGGCCTTTCTTCGCTTTTTCCGTGTGACTGAGGAAATGGGGGTATATTCACTGCTGAAAAATTTGCCTGGATTTTTGTAAATAAAGTTGGGCAATGCACACGTTATAAAATATAAACTGAAAAAAGAAAAATCTGTTGCATAAATAAATGTTATATTTTCGAAAATTTCCCTTTTTTTGGTTTTTGTTTTTGACTTCCTTCTATCTGTTTTTAAAATCATTTTATGGTTTTAAAAAAATTGAACCAAAAACAGACGAAATTTCCCGGGGCCAATTTCCCGGGGCCCCATCAAATCAAACCCAGTCAAAAAGTTTTAAGGGTTTGGGAGTACTGCAGCCCTTTCACCCTGGGAACCCCCCGCTACCACTAGCCAGGGGCGTTGCAGTTCATTACATATGGGTATATAGATAGACCTATAAATAGGATAGACCCTTAGATGTTACCTGTGGGGTTTCCGCGTTCCCTCCCCCTCTCTCTCTTTTATAACCCCCTTCCCCCCCCTTTACTCTTCAGACCTGAGGATGGGTCCAGGGGGAAATTTGAAACGTAGTTTTCATTTTCAATAAATCTAGGGTTTTTGTATTGTTTGGGTTTTTTTCCTATATCATTTCGGAAGAGTGTTTTTTTTCCCTTCATATTTTTTACATATTACATATACAAAATCTTAAAAAAATATACATACAATACAACCACAAAACACCCCACATTATATATATTTTATATAATAATATATAAATATATAAATTTTATAAAATTATATTATTATATATTATATTTATATTTGTTTATGTATATAAAATTTAAAATTATTATAATATTAAGATTTAATTAAATTTATATTATATTATATTTAAAAAACATTTATATGATATTATTATATATAAAATTAAAAATTTATATATATTTATATATATTATATATTATATACACCATATTATATATATTTATTAAAAATTATTATAATATATAAATTTAAAATTTTTTATATATACTATATTTATATCTTAATAATTATATTATTATTATATCTAATTATTTTATACATATATAATATAATATTTAAAATTATTTGATTATTAAAATTATATATATTATTAAACTATATAATTTTATCTCATATATTATAATTTTCCTATTCTAAAATTTTAAACTTATTACTAATTTTTCCCATATATAATTATTATATTCTAAAATAATTATATATTATATATATTTTATAAATTATCTAAATAAACTATATATATATAATATTTTAGTATATATTTTAAAATTAAAATTTTATATAATTATATCTCTATTTTATCCCATATATATATAGGTATATTTTTAATTTATTATATGTATGTGTATAGGGTTTTTTATTTTAATTTTATATATCTTAATATTATATTATTAAAAATTTCTCCCCTTTTAATATCATATAATATTTGTATAATTTTTATTATATTTTTTATATATATGTTTTTTTATCTTTTTATTATATTATTTTTTTCTTTTTTTAAAAATTTTATCTATTTTGTTTTTGTAACGTTGTCCCTATTGTTATCTTTTTATTTATTATTATATTTTTAATATATATATAATTTATTATTCCTTTATCTTTTTATTTATTTATCTATATAATTTTCTATATCTCTCTTTTCCCATCTCTTTTCTATCTTTCTCTATAATTTTCTTTTTTATATCCTTTTACATTATATATTGTATTTTTTACCTTTTTTACGGGAATGTCCTTTATCTCTTTATTTATATTTTTCTACTCCACTATAAAATGTTTCTATACTTTTATTTTTTCCTTCCCCTATTTATTTTAAAATTCCCTACATCCCTTACATAAATACATTTTTATTTTAATTTCTATCTATATATATTCTTTTTAAAATATTTTAAATTTTATTATATTATATAAAAAATAACCTATCCCTACATACGTATACCCTAAATACTACTATATATTTTAAAATAATAAAATTTTTATTTTATTTTATTTTATATATATTAAAAATATATACCCATTACTATTTATAAAATTAATCTCCCATTTTATACTCTTCTATATATCTATACTTATTATTATTCCCAAAATTCTCTCATATAATCTTTTAAAATTTTTTTATCTTATATTTATAATATTTCTCTTTATCTCTTTTCCTCTTATCTATTTCTATTATTGTATATTTTTTATCTTTTCTTCCTTTTTTGTATCTTCTTACTTTTTCTATATATTCTTTAAAATATTATTAACCCTCTAATTATTATTTCCTTTTCTATCTTTTTTTTCTAAAATTTTTTTCTTATATAAAACTTCTCTTCTCTCTTCTCCCCTTTCTCTTCCTTTTTCTCTCCTCCCTTATTATCTCTTATTATTTTTTATCTTTTATCTTAACCCCCCCCGTCCCCCCCTTTTCTTTTTATCTTCCCTTTTTTTTTATTTTTTTCTCATTTTGTTGTTTTTCTTTTTTTTTTCTTTTTTTTATCTCTTTCTTTCCCTTTTTTTTTTTTTTTGGGGTGTTTTTTTTTTTTTTTTCCTCTCTCTCTCTTTCTTTTTCTTTATTTCCCCCTTTTCCCCTATTTTTTTTCTATTTTTATTTATTATTTCCCTTTTTCCTCCTTACATTTTTTTTTATTTCTATTCTTTTTTATCTATATTATTATTAATTTATGATATAAAATTTTCTTCATTTTATTGTCTTATTTATTAAATCTTTTATTTATTTTTTTTTTTTTTCTTTTTTTTTTCTGTTTGGGATGTGTCTTTTTTTTTTTTTTTTTTTATTTTCCCCCCCAAAAAAATTATTTTTTGTGGTGTGTTGTGTGGTGTGTTGTGTGGTGTGTTGTTTTGTGGGGGTGTGTGTGGGTGTGTGTGTGTGTGGTGTTGGGTGTGTGTGTGTGTGTGTGTTGTCGGGTTTTGTGTGTGGTGTGTGTGGGGTGTGGGGGGGGTGGGGTGGTGTGTGTTGTTTTTTATTGTTTATTTATTTTTTCTTTTTCTAATTTCCTGTTTCTTTTCTTTTCTGGTGTGTGTGGGGGGGGGGGGGAGGGGGGGGGGGGGGGGGGGTTTTTTTCCCCTTTTTTTTCCCCCCCTTTGTCATAATTTTTTTCTTTCTTTTTTTTAATTTTTTTCTTATTATGCCCTCCCTATATTTATTGCCCCTGTTGTTGTTTTGCCTTTAAAGAATTTAAGTAATACTGAAACGTAAAAGAAATCCCTAATGTTTGGGTTAAAAACGCTAAACTTTTTTTGGTTTTTCCCTTATTGTGGAAAATATAGTATTTTTTTTTAAAGGTTCAGGATGTGTAAATTTTTTCTTTTTTGAGAAAAAAGTTCGTTGATGAAAACACCCGAAGGTTTAAAAAGGGATGCATCCTTCCCGAATTAACCCGGGAAAAAATTCCCAAAAAAAAAACAAGTTTCATTTTAGTCCCCTCTTGGGATTTCCTCTTTTGTTTTTTTGTTTTTTTGTTGATAAGAAAAAATCCCCCAAATTTCCCCCGGGGTCCCCTTAAGGCTGGGAAATTTTTTTAAAATAATTAAAGAACGGGCGCAAGTTTTTTAGAAGGTTGCAAATCGGGGGAAAATCTTTTTTTTCGTTCTTTTTAGATTTTTCGAAGATCTTGCTTATTTGGGGCCTTTCCCTATGTTTTGGGCCGGGCCCGCGTCCCGCTGTTTTTTTGGCTATCTCATTTTTTCCCCCTCACTCTCGATTTCTTTTCTATGGGCGGGAAATTCCCCGCAGCCGCTCCTTCCGCCGTGGGTGTGGGCATTCGGCATAATCTTTTTTTACCCGCCCAGAGGTTGTTTTTCAAAAAATGTGTGTTTCCCACAATTCTGTAAGAATGTAAAAGGGGGGGCGTTTTGGCTCGGGCCCCAAGTTGCAAAAACCTATTTTTCATAGTCAATTGTTTGTATGAACTGCCATGCGCATTGGTAAGCTAATCTGATTCTTTGAGGAATGATTGCAGCGCCTCTGTTGATAGTTTTTAGAGACTGCCCCGTGGGGTCATAGCCTGTGGGGTGAGTAACCCTCTGGCCGAGTGGGAGGATCTCGGTTTTTCCTCCTCTGTGAAGCAGCAGGAGAATGGCAATTGCTGTGGCGTTGGACCTGTGCCTTAAGATTTTTTAGCTTGGCTGTATGATCATGGGATT
>NC_051386.1:23238477-23255977 GCF_015228065.2 Penaeus monodon | reverse complement strand
TAGCTTGGTCTTTCTCATAGGTACTGATATTTCCCAAATGCTTTGTTGCAATTTATGTCTCCTGTACCGACCACCCGTCTTCGACTTTTTGGGCTGACAGCCCAAAATTGGATTACGCTACCAACATTGAAAGCTTTTTTGGACTTAAACACCTCACCGAAAGATGGATAACTGAACAGGTTCATTGCTAAATGCATCAAGAGCTGCCACAGTAACCCAGGTACTCAGATAGGATAGCAAATCTCACAAAGCAAGGTCTAAAACCTTTAAATTTTGCCAGGTTGTTCACACTGATTTTGGGAGTAGTAGCTCGCCCCATCATCCACTCCAGCAGGTGTTAAAAAAAGTTTTTGTGAAAGGACACGCCTTGCTTAACCCCTAAAATTAACGGGGGAAAAAGTTAAGGCATCCACCAACTTTACGTATTTTCAGTAGGGGTATTAGGATTGCATTAGGCAAAATCTGGCCCAAATTTCCCCGATCCAGGATGTCCCATACGTTCTCGATGCACTGAGTCAAACACCTTCTTGGGGTTAATTAGGCTGCAAGAACACATGCCCAAAACTCACGACAGGGTTCCAAAATTTACTCAAAGCACTAATATTTGGTCTATTGGGGATAGCCGGGAGTAAAATCAGACTGTCCATATTGGTGCTTAGTAGGTAGTCAGGGACGATTTAGAAGAAAGGGGGTGAAATCTTTGCCTGGTATCCCGAGCGTGTAATGCCAAGTAGTTGTTACAGTCCCAGCCCCCCCTTTTCCTTTTCCCAAGAGGGGGACCACCCCCCTCAACTGGTCATGGGGAAATGGTATAAGGCAGTCAACCCCACCCATGGGTTCACTCCAGCCTTTAGAAGTCGGGGATATCAATATCCCTGTTTTTTCCCCACTTCACTTGGAAATCGCCATCCTAACCTTTATTAGATAGGATGTTCCCGCTAGGGGTGGGTCTCAAGATATTATGAACCCTTACCCCCACTAACGTTGGAGGGATGGGAAAACCCTCGTGGGGTGCAGGATAGGAACTGTCTTTCCCTACCTGCACAGACATTCCCCCCAAACAGGCCCACAGCCCGCCCACTTCGAGGGGGGGGGCAGCCCCCTTCCCCCCGCATTCATTATTTTGGGGGTTTTTGCCATGAGTTAAATTTAACACACAACAAAACACACACACACACATATTATTTTGTTTGTGTGTGTGTAGCATTAGTGTAAACACCAAACAAAACACACCAATAACTTGTATATATATTTTATAATTATATAATTTATATATATATATAAAACTTTTTAATATATATATTTTATATACAATAATATATATATATATATATTATATATATATATATATTAATATATATATATATATATATAAAATGTATATGTAGTGCTGCTGTGGTATATTTAATGTGATTATATGTGTTTTAAATTACAAATATGTATATATAATCATCATCATCATCATCAAGGGGCTAACGCCGACGGGGGCGCAGGGCCCGCATCCACCCTTCGCTTCCACCACAGGACCCCTCGGGCGAGTCTCCGGCGGCACACGGCCCTCTCTGTTCTCACGACAGGTCTCGTCGAGCCCCCCAAGCCAATCTCCTAGGCGCCCAAGGGTCCCCTCCCCCGGGGTTGTCTCGCAGAAGAAAAACCTGGTGGGCAGGGTTCCTAGGGGGGTAGGGGCCATATAGCCTGATTGGGCGATCCCGGTTTGCAAGTAAAGGTCCCATGCCAGTTCACGGGTAACCGCGGTTGGACACGGGGTCCTGAAAAATGTCCCCATGATCCGGGCGAAGGGTTGTTACAAAAGGCATCAAGGGAGACCCAAGGCACTGGATAGCGCCGGGGTTTCGCTTCCATAGAGAAAAAACGGGAAGAAATAAAGGCCTTAAAGACCCCCTTTGGTCCTTTGCATGGTACCGACATCTCCAACGCCTTGTTGATCGAGTTCATGGCCCCTGTTGCCAGACCAATCCGTCTACTGACTTTCCCGGTTGCAAACCCCGAGATATGGACTACGTACAAAGGGATGTAAAAATTTCTGTGACTTCAAAGTCCTCGCCCCAAACTGGACAACTGAAGGGGGTTCCCCCAACAGGCCCCAAAGTCCGAATCTTGGTCTTTGGGCCGGAGACCTCTAAACCTAGGGGCTTGCCCTCATTTTAAATGACAAGAGCCGCCAAAGTGATCCAAGGCTCAGATAGGATGGCAAAATCGTCGGCAAAGTCAAAGGGCCGAGACCTTAATATTTCCTATGTTGCTCCGCAGATTTTGGTATGCTCGCCCATTACCACCATACAAGTGTTGAAAAGTGGGGTGCGGACCAAACCTTTCCCACCCCCGGAAAAAACAGGAAAAAGTTCGACACCCCCCCCACACTTTCAGCATTTCAGACCAGTATAGAGGCTTTTTATCAGGCCCTAATCTGTGTCGGAATTCCCGAGCCTCAGGGTCTCCCATAGCGATTTCCCCATCACCGAGTCAAACGCTTTTTGAGGTCGATTAGGCTGCAACAACCCAGACCAAAATACGACGGCGTTCCACAATTACTCGAAGCGCTAGTATCGGTCTATTTTGGGTTGCCAGGAGTAAATCCAGACTGCTCCCGGCTTGGTGCCTAGTAGGTGGTTTCGGATCCGTTTTAGAAGAAAGTGAGCGAGAACCTGCCTGGGAGCTGAGCAGTGTAATGCCCCGGTGTTTTACGTCCCCTCGATCCCCTTTCCCCTTCCAGAGAGGGATGGGCCCCGCCCCTCGCCAGGGCAGGGGGAATGTACCAGACTGCCAAATGACAGTCAGGACTGTAGAGGCCCCGACCAAGGTTTTACCCCCCGCCTTTAGCAGTTCAGGGGAGGGATTCCAAATGCCCGCAGCTTTTCCCCTTCAGCTTGGAAATGCCCCCAACCTCTGTTTGGGTAGGAGGTTCCTCGCTGATGGGGGGGTCTGCACAGGCAGAACATCGCTTGCATCCCAAGTAAATGTTTGGGGGATCCACCCGGTACAATGTTCAAAATACTCAGCCCCAAGTTCCGAACCCCCAAAATACTGGGTGATCCTCATCCGCTGATGGGGCTGCAGCATCTGGGGAGGGGTTAGGGTTCAGTTTTTCAGGGCTTTGGAGGCAGGGCGAAGGGCATTTTTCCAAGAAATGGCCTTTCCCACCCTCAGCAAGATTCCTGAGAACTGTTCCTTGTCCTTTTTCAGCATGCCAGCCCTAGCACCCTGGAAAAGACCAAGTTGATCCATTTAGCCGAGCCTTTTCGACAGCTTCAGTGGGCCCCTAAGTTCCCCGGGAGATGGGATTTGCTGTCCTTGGGCGTACCAATGGACTCCTGAGTGCTTCGAGTGTTACGCGCTTGAAGGACTCCCACAAACAATGGGTCCGTCAGGTTGCTGGTTTCGAGAAACGGGCAGAGCGGGCCCTGGCGAACCAGGGGACACCCTCCTCCCTTGTTGTCCAGTTAAACACCCCTTTTGGGTGGCCACGGAGGACGGGAGTTTGAAGTGGCCCCAGGGTAGCACAACAGCCTAGGTCGGTGCCACGAAATCAGCACTCCGGTAAACCCTCAGTTTTGGAGGTCCCACGCGTGCTGACAAGAAAGTGGGCGATCCCTTTCCCTTTTTCCCGTAGCTGTACCAAGCCACGATGCGGTTGGAGCGTGTCCAGGAGCCAGGGTCCTATTTTTGGGGGCTGCAAAGCCGGGGAAGGAGGGTATTCTCGCGCTGGGATCAGCTCCCGAGCCATGGGGCCGACAAACATCTCGTGCCAGCTCGGTCACAGCCCGGGTCCGCATTTAGTCGCCCAGAACAAACGATGTCTCGCCGGGGGCAATCGTCTGCCACAGAGCATTTGGGGTTTTGAACGCCTCTTTCACATCGGTTTTTTGTACTCGGTAAAAGGGGTTTCCAATAAGAGACGAGCCAAAAACATGCTTCGTCTCAAGCCGATACGCTCATCAAACCCGGGGTCACCTCGACACCGCGGTGAATCGACGGAGATGGCTATGGCTACCCCTGGAGGTGGGACATCGCTGCGGCCCGACCAGTATAGGGGTAACCACCCAATGATCGTGCCGCTACCAGGTTTCCACCTTGAGAGGCAGCCACCTCAACTCCCGTGTTTAATTTTCCCCGATAGCAAGGTAACCGCCATCCCCGCCGCAAGGACCGGAGTTCCAAATGCCTAACCCGGAAAAACAGCCTGAGGTTAAGCCTCGGGGGGCACCCGGGGGGCACGCCACCCCTCCCCCCCCACCAACAAACCCCGATAAAGGGGGTCGGCAGGCTGTGGGAACGCCCCATCCCTGTGGGGTTTTCCCAGGGCTTTCCCCCCCAAACTTCATGGTGGGGGGGGGCCCCGCCGGGGGCAGGCGGGAGAGTAACCTCCTCCAATCTGCACCCACATTTGCCCTCCCCGCGGGACCCAAACCCGCCTTACTTCTGGGGGGAGGGACCACCCCCTCCCCCAGCATTTCCATTTTTTAAAGACGTTTCCAGAGGGTCTTCTGGGGGGGGGAGGATGGCAAGGGCCCCCCTCCCCCCAGCGCCCCAAATTTTCCCCCGGGTGAGGGGGCAGGAGGGGGTACGAAGCCGAGCGGCCACCGCCCGGGGGGCCATAAATCCGTACCTCTGGGGGCCCCTGCTGCTCCAGATCCCCCCCAGATTTAGCCCGGGACGCAAGGTACCCAGTTTTCCCCTGGGTGGCCACAGGGGCCGCAGAAGTTTAAAAGAGGAGAGGCTGTGACCTGGGAGGGGAATTATGCGGAAACGCTCCCTTTTTTTGCATGGGGGTACCCGGGGGAAACTGAAGCGGAAAAGGGAGCAAACACTTAACCCTTTTAGGCTACCCCCATCGCTTCACTCACCCCGCACGTGAAACACCCCCCCATATGTATTTGTAGGAATAAGTATATAATATATATATATATTTTTATATATATAAATAATATATTATAATTTTAATATGTATATGTATATATAACATATATGTATTTATATATTATATATATATATATATATAATATATAATTAATATATATATGTAATTTTATATTTACTAACATATATTTTAGTATATATATATAATATAATATAATTATATATATATATATTATAATATAATTTTAATGTGGTTTGTGTGTGTGTGTGTGTGTGTGTGTGGTTTTAACATAATATATATAATAAAATATTTTTTATAATATATATATTATATATATATACATATATCTATGTAAATATATATATATATATATTTAAAAATTATAATATTAATAAAATTATAAATTTTTTTTATAATATATTATATATATATATATTAATATATATGGAGTATATATTTTTTTAAAAAAATATATATATATTATAAATAATTAGTATATATATTATATATATATAATATATATAAAATATATGTTTTGTATTATTATATGTAAACCACACAACACGCACATAAAAAAAAAACAACACACACAACTTTTTTTGGGGGGGCCCGGGCCCGCCGATGAAAGGGCCCCCCGATCCCCTCTTCCCCACGGGCAGGAAAGGCATAACCCCGCCTCCCAGAGTGGGAAAACATCGGCAAAGGCCCAGAGAAATCCCCATTTGGGGACATTCTCCCTTCTTTCTTCAAAATTATCTTCCAAAAATTAGAGTTATTTTGAGAGAACAACTGCGAGATACCCCACCGAGGCCCTAAACCCAGCGGTGATGTAGCACAGGACCTGCCCTTCCGTCCCCCTCACTCTCCCGGGGATCACGGCCCTGCCCCTGTCGGACTTGGTGTCCCGTGCTCCTCCACCAGTCCCCTACTCCGGTTAGCTCCTCCGGCTTCCTTGGCAGGCAGCCCCTCCGGCATGCCCCTTGAGGCGCTCCCCGACATGTCCCCGGAGGCGTCCTCCGGGTCCCTTTGGGGCAGGCAGTTCCCCCGGATGTCCTCGGCAGGCACTCCCCGCATTCCCAGCAGGCACTCCCCCGGCATGTCCTCGGCGGGGCAGTTTTTCCGCATGCCCTCGGCGGGCGCTCCTCCCATGTTCTCGGCAGGCACCCCTTCGGCGTCTCCCGCGCAGCTCCTTGAAAATGTCACCGGCAGGCAGCCCCTCCGGCTCCCCTGGGCGGGCAGCTCCCCGGAGCCCCGGGCAGGCAGCTCCTCCGGCATGTTCTCGGTGGCAGCTCTCCGGCGCTCCTGGGCAGGCAGCTCCCGACATTCACCGGCAGGCAGCTCTCCGGCATGCCCCTGGGGCGGCAGCCCTCCGGTGCCCTCGGCGGAGCTCCTCCACATGCCTGGGCAGGCAGCCCTCCGGCGCTCCCGGGGCAGTTTCCCCTCCACTTTTTCGGCAGGCAACTCTTCCGGCGTCTCCTCGGCAGGCAGCTCCTCCGGCAATCTGTTGCCCACCAGCCCCATTGGCGGGCATCCCACGCCAACTGGTCGTTCGGGCGCATGTCCAGCACCCACTAGTTACTTCTGCACGTCCTCGGCAGGCTGCTCCTCCGGCAGTATGTTGCCCACCAACCCTTTGGGCGGGCATCCCACGACAACTTGTCGTTTGGGTGCACGTCCTGACCCCCCATTTGCCCCTCCTGGCTCCTCGCCAGGCAGATCTCCGGTTGGTATGATGCCACCAATTCCTCGGGGCGGGATCCCACGCCATCTTCATCATCATCACTTCACATCTTTCAAGGGGAAACGCCGAGGGGCGCAGGCCCGCATCCCCCCTTCGCTTCCAGCCACGAGAACCCAGGGTTGGTCTCAGGGGGCACCAACCATCTTAACCTCACAAAAGGTCCGTAAAAGCTGTCCAACCCCAACCCTTCCCGGATTATGCAAGTAAAAAGTCCCATGCAGTCTCATGTGCAGTGTGGTTTTTGGACACTTGGCCCTCCAACGTACCCCAAAATCCGGTAAAGAGACTTGTTAAAAAAGGTTTCAAGCGAGGACCCCAAGGCATAGATAGCATCCAGATTTCCATGGGCCCAAAACGGCATATCAATGCCTTGAAACATGTAGCTTGGTTTTTCTGCATAGGTAGAATTTCCAAATGCTCTTGTTTAAATTATGCTCCTGTTACCAGAAAAATTCGTCTTCTGATTTTTGGTTGAACCCCAGAGATATGGATTACGTACCAACTATGTAAAGCTCTCTGTATTCAACATCCTCACCGAAAACAGGGATAACTGAACGGGTTTCTTGCAAAAAATGCATCAAAGCGCCACCAGTAACTCCAGGTACTAGAAGGATAGCAAAATCTCTCAAAGACAAGGTCTGGCCCTTGATAGCCCATGTTGCTTCCCCGACTTTGGTATACTTTCATATCCACCCCATGCGGGTGTTAAAAAAAGTATTGGTGCAAGGGAACAGCCTTGTTTCACCCCTAAATTAACAGGGGTGAAGTTTAAATAGGTCCACCACACTTTACAGTATTTCGTAGGTAAAAGGGGATTGCTATTGGCCCAATAACTTGTCCGAATTGAGTCTCGGGATGTCCCTACGATTCCGATGCCTGAGTAAAACGCCTTTTTGGGTAAATTTAGCTGCAAGCAACACATGCCCAAACTCACGACGTTTTCCCACAATTACTCAAAGCACTAATTTTGGTCTATGTGGATCCGGGGGATTGATCCAGACTGCTCCAGTATCTGGTGCCTTAGTAGGTAGTCATGGATCGATTTCAGAAGAATATGGGTGAAATCTTTGCCTGGTATCTGAGCATTTAAATGCTTTTTTAAGTTGTTACGTCCCATGATTCCCCTTTTCCTGTTCCAAGAGGATGACCACCCCCCCTAAAAACGGGTCAGGGGGGAATGGTACTAATGGCTCAAGCCCCGACCCAGGGTTCACTCCTACCCTTTTAGAAGTTCAGCAGGGATATACTTTGCCTGTTGTTTTCTCACTTCGCTTGGAAATCGCCATCAAAAACTTTCATGAGTAGGATGTTCCTCGTCATGGGTGGTCTGGCCGATTTATGATATCCCTTACATCCCAGCTAACTGTTGGAGGGATAGGAACTCTCGTCGGGGTGCAGGATAAAAAACGCCCCGTTTCCTCCGACACCACTTTTGCCCTCCAACAGGCCCACAGCCCGCCTCACTTGCTGAGGGGGGGGGGAAACACCCTTCCCCCCAGCATATCTATTATTTTTGGTGTTGCCAGTGGTTAAATATACACACCACACACCCCAAAAACCCACACACACACAACATTATATATTGTGTGGCGTGGGTGTGTAGCATATATGTGTAAACCACACAGACACAAACCAAAAAAAAACAATTATATAAAAAAATTTAATATATATAAAATTTTTATATATAAAATAATATATATATTTTAAATATAATATATAAAATTTTATTTTTTTTTTTATATAATTAAATATATATAATTTATATTATTTTTTTTATATTATAGTTTATTATATTTATTATATAATATATATGTTTTTTGTGGTATATAAGTATGAATTTAATAAATATATATATATAAAAATTTATATTAAAAAATTATATATATATATATATATTATATATATATTTTAAAAATATATATTAATATAGGGGGGGTTTTTTTTTTTTTTTTTTTTTTTTAAATATATTTAAAATAAATATAATATATATTAATATAATATAATATATATATATTATATAATATAGTATATAAATTTAAAACAACAAAAAGAAACAAACACACCACACCACCAACCCAAAACCCCACACCAAAACACAAAACACCCCCCCCAACAACAACAACAAAAAAAAAAACAACAAAAAAAAAATTTTATATATATATAATATAAAAAAATTTTAATTTTTAAATATTAAAAATATAAATATATATGGGTGTGGGTTTTGTGTTGTTTTTTAATTTTAAAAGAAAAAAAAATTAATTTAATTTTTATATATAAAAAAATTTATAAATAAAATTTATAAATGTATAAACACAAAAAAAAAAAAAGTTTTAAATTATTGTTTTTTTTGTGTTTAAAAACAAAAATAAATTTTTTAATTACTTATTAATTAATAATATTAAAAAATTATCAAAAAAAATATATATAAAATTATATTTATATTAAATAATTAAAAAAACTTTGTTTGTTTGTATAATATTTATTTATATAATTTTTAATATATATTTTTTAAAATATAAATAATTAAAAAGTTTAAATTTCTTCGGATAAAATATTTTTTCTTTGGAAACCCAATATAAAAACATAATTCCAACAAACAAACAAAAAAAGAAAAAAAAAATAAAAAAAAAAAAATGTACAATTTTTTTTTTCTTCAGGAAAAGATTTTCAAAAACCCTTTTTCCTCGTTGGGCGTTAAATTTTTTTTTTGGAAATAAAAAGCCCAAAACACCCCCCAAAAAAACCGGGAAAAAAAAAGGAAAAAAAGGGTGGAGAAAATTTTAAAATTCCGGATTGGGTTTTTTAGGTTAGAGAAGACGAGGAAAAAACCCCCCCCCAGGGTTTAATTGGGGAAAAAAGGGGGATTTTTCCCCTGGGGTTTTTTGGTTAAAGAGGAAAAAAAAAAACACTTAATTTTTAATTTTCAAAGGCTAGAACCCTTTTTTTAAAAGGGGAAATTTTCATATCCCCCAAAGTTTTGGAACAAGCCCCCTCACAAAAAAACATTTTTTTTTCCCCAAATTTTTAAATTTTTGGGGGTGCAACAGCGTGTCATAGATACTCAAATTCTTTTAAATGATTAAAAATTTAGAATTTGTCATCTCTTTCGCTATTTTCCGCCAATAATGTAAATTATTTGATGTGATATCAAAAAAATAATAAAAATAAAAATGAACACATAATGGGATAGCAGCGTAACAGCCCGAAAATTACTATGCGATCTGACGACAAAGTGTCTGCATCATGACACAGCGGGGACTTTTCTCGTCTTACTCTAAAGGGCGGTTATTTCCCCGGGTTTGTGCAAAAAAATTTAAAAAAGAACTTTTCCAAAAAAGTCACTAGAACTCTACCAACAATACCCATGTTTTTTAACAAAGGTTTTAAAACCCATATAAACCAAGCGCCACCCTACCCCCTTTCTTCCGGATAAAAGCTCTTAGTGTTTTATTTTTTTCTTTATCAAAGTTTTTCCCGATGATTTTAGAAATTAGCACATATCAGAGAATTAAATCGTAAGCTTTTTTCACCTGCCAAGGTTTCCACACGGTTTCCCAGTTTCCTTTTTTGCAGCGGGAAAGTGACGCTAAACAAGGGCGGTGAACGATGGGTTTGGCCTCTAGGGAAAAAATGAGTGTCTGCTGATTTTTAAATCATGGCTACCGCACAGAAATTCATTTTACATTTTAATCGGTGCTAATTTAGCAACCGGTTTCAAAAAAAATATGAGGCAAAAAAACAAAAAAAAACAACACCGCACACACACACACAAAAATTACAATAACAAAAAATAATATAAAATATAAAATATAATATATATAAATAATAATATATATATAATATATATATAAATATATTTATATAATATATTTTAATAATATATAATAATATAAAAAAATAAAATATAATATATTAAGATATATTATAAATTATTATGTATTATATATATACATATATAATAAATTTTAGAATATATAATATAATTATATAAAATATAAAATGAAATATAAGTATAAAATTTTTGAAGATAATAAATTTAAATATATTATATAAAATTTTATTATATTTTAAAATAAAAAAATATAAATATATATATTTTTAATATATATATTAATTTTTGGTGTGTGTGTGGGTGTGTGTGTGTGGTGTGTATGGGTGTGAGTGTTTTTGGTCTGTGTGTGCCCGTGTGTCTGTGTATATCCTTTCTTTTTCCTCTTATAATTGGATAATAATTATATATATATTTTATAAATATAAAAATAAAATTATATATATTATAATATATTGATGTATGTGTGTGTTTTGGGGTTTTTTTGTGTGTGTGTGTGTATGTATGTATTATAGGTAAATATTATGTGTTAAAATTAATATATATATAATAAATTTATAATATAATATAATATAAATTTTTGAGTTTAATTTTATTATATAAAATATATTATATATATATATGTTATATATATAAAAATATATATATATATATATATATAAATATATATAACTATATTTTATTATAATAGAGAGAGAGAGAGAGAGAGAGAGAGAAGAGGAGAGAGGAGAGAGAGAGAAGAAATTTCTTTATAGAGATTTCCTCTCTCTCTCCTCTCTTTTTTCCCCTTTTCTCTCTCGGAAAAAAAAAAAAAATATAATTAATTAAAATTATTAAAAGAGAGGAGAGAGAGAGAGAGAGAGAGGGGGGGAAGAGAGACAGAGAGAGAGGGGAGAGAGAGGAGAGAGGAGAAAGAGAGAACATACAACACCAAAACAAAAACAACAAACAACAAAACAACAACAAAAAATAAAAAAAAAAAAAATAAAAATATAAATAAATATATAAAAATTTAAAATAAAGGTTTTTTTGGTTTTTTTGGGAACCCTCCCCTCCAGCAAAGCATATTTTAAAAAAAATATAATAATATAATATAAATAATTAACAAATAATAATATATTAAAAATATAATATAAAATTTTTTTTAATATAATATATAATATATATTAAAATATATAATATATTTTAAAAAAATATAAAACTCGCAACGTATTTTAAATATAATATAAATAAAAAAAAATATTATATAAATGAATATAATATAAATAAAATATATTATATATATATATATTTATAAAAATAAAATAAAATATTAAAAATAAAAAGAGAGAGAGAGAGGAGAGAGAAGGAAGAGAGAGACAGAGGGGGAGAGAGAAGAAGAGAGAAGGGGAGGGAGAGAGGAGAGAAAGTACATACAACATACAAATAAATCATACATACAAATAAACAAATAATAAAAAAAAAAAAAAAAAAAATAAATTTTAAATAAAATTATTAGGATAAAAAAAAATTAAAAAAAAAATATATAATTTTATATGATATTTAATTAAAATAAATTTTAAAATATATAATATACAATATAATGTTTGTGTGTGTTTTGGGTATCTTTTTCCCCTTTTTTCCCCCCTCAGATTAAATAAATATATAAAAATATATATAAATTATATATATAATAATATGTATACTTATATATAATATATAAATATATAATAATATTATATATAAAACTCGCTTACGCATTAAATTATATATAAATTTTATATATTTTAATATATATATAATATGGTTTTGGTTTTGGTGTGTGTGGTTGTGTGTGTGTGTGGTGTGTGTGGGTGTGGGGTGGGTGTGGTGTGTCTGGGGTCTAAGTTTTAAGATTTCTCTCTCCTCTCTCTCTCTCCCCTCCCTCTCTCTCGCTTATAGCTATATAATAAAATAAATTATAAAATATAAAAATAATAAATAAAAAAAATAAAAATAATTAAAAAAAAAAGATATATAAAAATAAAAAAAAATAAAAATTTTTGGGGTGGGGGGGTGGGCGGTGTGGGGGGCAATATAATAATATTAAAAAGAAAAAAAAAAAAATATAAAAAGATAAAAGGGGGGGGGGGTGTGTGTGGGGGGGGGGGGTGGGGGGGTGGGGGGGCAAAAAAAAATAAAAAAAAATAAAAAAAAAAATAAAGGGGGGGGGGGGGGGGGGGGTGGGTGGTGGGGGGAGGGAAAGGGGTGGGACCCCCTTTAACCCTAAAAAAAAAAAAAAAAAATAATAAAAAAAATTAGATAATATAAATTTAAACCCTACATAAACACACAACACAAACACACACACACACACACACACACAACAAAATAAATAAAAATAGAAAAAAATAAAAAAATAAATATAAAATAAAAAAAAAATAAAAAATAAAATAAAAAAAAATAAAAAAAAAAAAAAAAAAAAAAAGGTTTAAAAACAAAAAAACCACACACACACCAACCCCACAATAAAAAAAAAAAAAAATAATTTAAAAAAAATAAATATAAAAAAAAAGGGGGGAAAAAAAAAAAAAAAAAAAATAAAATTTTTCAAAATAAATATAAAAAAAAAAAAATAAAAAAAAAAGCACACACACCACCAAAAAACACACACACAACACAACACACACACACACACAACACACACACAACACACCACACACACCACACAAAAAAAAAAAAATAATATAAAAATAAAAAAAATAAAAAAAATGCGCAGAGAGAAGAAAGAGAGAGAGAGGAGAGGAGAGGAGGAGGAGAGAGAGAGAGAGAGAAAGAGGGAAGAGACAACCACACACTTACACACCACACACACACGCACACACACACACCCACCACAACCCACACACACACCCCACAACAAACAACCCCAAGACACCAGACACACAAACACACACACACAAAACAAACACCACACAACACACCACACACACACAATAAAAAAAAAAAAATAATATTTAATATAAAAAAAAAATATAAAATTTATATATAAATATAATTTTTAATATTAAATTAGGGGTTATTTTAAAATTAATAATAATATAATTTTATAAATAATAATGCATATAGGGAAAACACACCACACACACACACACACACACACACAACACACCCCACACACACACACACACACACACACACACACACACACCACACAAATATATAAAAAAATATAAAATATATATATATAATTATATAATAATAATTTATATGTATATATAATAATTTAATAATAATATTATGTCGTGTGCTGTGTTGTTGTGTGTGTGGTTGGGGTGTGTCATATATATATATATAAATATATATATAATTAATATATAATTTTATTAAAATATGTTATAATTTTTATATATAACATATTATACATATGTAAACTCACATATGGTTTTTTTCTCTCCTCTCTCTTCTCTCTCTCTCTTTTCTTATATGCGCATATTATATATAATATATTATTTTTAAAATATAATAATTTTTATAAAAATAATATATATAATATTATATATGTAGAGGGGAAAAGAGAGGGGAAGGGGAGAAGAGAGAGAAACATATGGAGTTTACCCCAATGTATAGTAGTAAATATAATATATAATATAATATATATATTAAAATATATATAATATAATATGATGTAATATTAAAAATAATTTTTATAAACTATGGGAGTTTTTAAAATATATATATATTATTTTAATATATAAAAAAATAAAGAGGAGAGAGAGAGGAGAGGAGAGAAGAGAGAGAGAGAGAGAGAGAGAGAGAGAGTAGAAGGAAGAAAATAAAATATTTTATATATAAAATAATGTAAATAATTAAAAAAATATTAAAATAATATAAAATTAAGCATATTAAAATAAATATAATAAAATAAAATAAAAATTTAAAAATAATATATAAAATAGATAAATAAAAAAAAAAAAATTATAAAGCAAAAAATTTCATATAAAAAATAAATATATATATAAATATATTATATAATAAAATAAAAATTGACTAATATAAATTTTTTCCCCCATAAAAAACACAACACACACACAAACCCCACCAAAACACAACACACAAAAACACACACACAAACACACACCACACACACACAAAATATATATAAATAAATTTTTAAAAAAAAAAAATTTATAAAAATAATTTTAAACAAATTTTTAAAACATATATTTATAATAAATAAAAAATATATAATTAAATAAAATATATAAAAATATAAAAATATACAGTGTGGGTTTTAAATATAAATTTTAAAATATTATAAATATATAATAAAATATAGGGGGTGGGTTTTTGGGGGGGGTGTGTTTGGGTTGTTGGGGTGGGGTGTAAAAAATAAAATATATATAAATATAAAAAGATATTATATATATATATTAAAATACATATATAATAATATAATATTATATATAGTGTATGTAGATTATAATATATAAAAATATATATATATATATGAGTGGTATGTGTGTGTTGTGTTTGTTGTGTTTTGTGTGTGTGTGTGGTGTGTGTGTGTGTGTGTGTATGTGTGGGGTGGTGTGTGTGTGGGGTGTTGTGTGTGTGTTGTGTTTTTGTGGTTTTGGTGTTTTTGTGGTGTGTGGGATTAAAATTTTTTTTAATAAAATATATATATATTATATTATATATATTTTAATATATATATATAATATATATAATAATACAAATATAAATATATATGTATAATAATATATATATATAATAATAAAGTAATAAAATAATGTATATAATATATGTAAATATTAAAATAATAATATAATTTTAAAATTATAAATATATAGGGAATTTTAAAATGCATTATATAAAATAATATTATATATAATATAAAAATTTAAAATTCATAAATATATGCATATTATATATACATATATAATTAATAAATATTTTAAAAAAATAAAAATTAAAAGGGAAAAAAAAATATAATATAATATATAAAAATAATATATATATATATAATTAATATTAAGTAAATATAATGAAAATTTTTTATATATATTATATATATATATATATATATATATATATTATATATGATAATATAAAATTTATATTATATAATATAATATATAGATAATTTTATAATATATAATATAATATATATAATATTTATAATATTATCTTTTTATTTTTTGGTTTTTTTATATTATAAAATTTTATTATTTCTAACTATCTACTATCTATCTATAAATTTTCATTTCATCACTTCATCTATCTATCTATCTTTATCTATCTTTATTTTCTATCTAACTATCTATCTTAACTATCTATCTATTATCATTTTTATATACTTTTTTTATTTTTTAAATATCTTTATATATAATAATTTATAATATAAAATATAATTTATATAATTAATATATATATATTTATATATATATATATATAATGAAATGTATTTTTATTCTATAAAGAATATTTACATAATACAATCTTATTATAATCTTCTAGGATATGTTGATAAGCGAGGATGGATGACTTGTATGACGCCTGTCGCCGGGGCTGCGTGGCACGTGTTGCGTGTTGTTAAAATTTTTAAGTGTTTGTATACGTTATTTATCATACAAATACTATGAACAGCACCAGCATTATAATTAAAGTGAATATAATTTCTTTTTGTGTACCTGCCATTACATACTATTACTGTAATTGTTATAATGCTTTCTCCTTTTTATTTTTATTTTATTTACTTTTTTTTCTAGATCGAAGCCCCCATCAACGCAGACCCCTTGTGGCAGCGCCATGGCCCGGGCCCGCCAGCTGCAACCCCATAACCGTTGTCACTGATCTTGCAGTGATAGGGTTGCGAAATCCTGGGAAGAGGAAGAGGACTGCGTATAATCCTACATCTCTTTCGTGTTTCCTTTAAAGAGTCATAAAAGGGTCAAATTATACTTATGTAAGAATGTCGTTCCGTGTAGTGCTGTCTCACGCTATTACTAAAGCCCGCAGCGAGAGCGTTCCTCTGACAATGACTGGCATCTAATATTCAAATAACTTTAACATTGCAGGGAATGCAATTTCAAAAGACATTTACTTTAAGGAGCTGTCGTAAAACAGTCGATATTTGGGTGCAGTGTGTGCGAGAGGCTTGAATGTTGCCATCGAAGCATTCTTTCGACCGTTCACGGGGACGCATAAAAGATCTCTATGTACTTTGCAGCCTTGGTGCCATTCTCACATATATGTCTATGTACGTAAGCATGTACATATGTACTTAGAGGCGTACATATATTTGCACATATATAAAGAGATATAGATAGCTATAGTAACATTTATACATACACACACACACACACACACACACACACACACACACACACACACATATATATACATTAAATATATTATATATATATATATATATATATATATATATATATATATATATATATATAATATATGATATAATATATATATATTATAAATATATATCATATATATCATCTATAATTTATATATATAATATATATATATTATATTATATATATATATATTATATATATATAATATAATTATATATATATATATGAGTGTATGTGAGTGTGTGTGTGTGTGTTTGTGTGTGTGTGTGTGTGTGGTGTGCGTGTGTGTGTGTGTGTGCGTGTGTGTGTTCAAATATATGTGTACGTATCTAACTACATGTGTACATGCCACTAATCCTTCGATGACGATATTCATGCATATATATATATATATATATATATATATATAATATATATATATATATATAATATATATAATATGTGGTATATTATATATATATATATATATATATATATATATATATATATATATATATATGTATAGGTGTATGTGTGTGTGTGTGCTAGCGTACACACACACACACACACACACACACACACACACACACACACACACACACACACACACACACACACACACACACACACACACACACACATATATCATTATATAATAATATATATAATATATATATGATATATATATATATATATATATATATGAATATATAATATGAATAATATATTATATATATATA
>NC_051386.1:23221409-23232348 GCF_015228065.2 Penaeus monodon | reverse complement strand
ATATTTTTTACAGGGACGTAGGATAAGTAAAAAATACTAGAGTGATGATTTTTTTCGGAATGCATAAATTTTAAGCAAGTAACCTTGAAATTAAATTTTGAAAAAAGCATTTTTTTAAAGTTACTGATCTTATGTTGATATGTTAAAATTATATCTTTAAGTATGAAAAGGAAGCAGTTGTCCTACAATAATTATGAAAAAATGACCTAGATAAAAATTTAAAATTTGGCCAAGAAAGATAGGTCGTTTTCAAAGCAACATCCGAAGTATTGTTACGGTGTGTTAGTGTATGGTAGTGGTGTGTGTGTGTGGTGTGTGTGTGTGTGTGTGGTTATGTGTGGTGGTGTTTTGGTGTGTGTGGTGTGTGGGTGTGTGGTGTGTGTGTGTGTGTGTGTGTGGGGTGTGTGTGTGTGCCGCACGTGCGTGAGTGTGTGTTTGACAGTGAATCTTATTTACCAAATTGGACTTTTCGAACCCAAAAGGGTGATTTTCTCCCTCAAGAAACCCTTTTACTTTTTCGAGGATTGTCGCACATGTTAAATTGCAGAAGCCAGTAAAATGGGCTGAAACTTTTTGTAAGAACTCTACGGGAAATTCCCCGTGTTTCTTTTATTTGCCAAATTACCTTTTTTTTTTGTACGGTAGGTTCATGTTTGAGCCGCCGGGTTTCACAGCATGAATTTAATTTGTAGTTTTTTTGTGATGCTCTGGAGGAGTACGGGGTGGGTCCCCATTTCCTTTTCCCACGGAGAGTGCCGGGTTATTTTGGGTAATCATTCTTCTATTTTATCCGGGCTTGGGACCACACTGCTTGGGTTGGCTGGCCACCCAGTGGCTGGGTGGCAATCGAGGTGAAGTTCCTTGCCCAAGGGAAAACGCGTGGGCCCGGGTGACCAAACCCCTGACTCAGATTGCCGTCGTGCCATCTTGAGCCGATGCTCAAACCCACTCGGCCATGGGGCCCTTACAAAAGGGTTACCCTAGCATTTAAAATTTCAGTATAATTTCTTAGGTAGCATGCGCCCCCAGGTTCAATCAGACGGCGGCCAAAGGGGGAATTTTAAAAACAAACCAAAAAGATATAAACATGATTTTTAAAAGCACAACTTTCTGCCGTGACTAGTTTTTTTTTTAGACATATTAGAGGAAATGAAATAAAACAATTTTACTATAATCATCAATGAACTCCCTGGAAGTTTACCAGTAATTACGTGTGGGTGTGTTGTACGCGCACGTAGTGATGTGTGTTTACAGTGAGTGCTTTTTTACCAAAATGGACATTTTTAACCCAAACGGTGATGTTTCTGCCCAAGTAACCCCTTTACATTTTCGGGGTTGTCGCACAGTTTAAATTTCGGAAGCCAGTACAAGAGGCTGAAAAAATTTAAAACTCTACGGGAAAACCCGGTGTTTCATTTACTTGCCCCAGTTGAAGCTGTAACACCAAAGCAGGAGTCACAGGATTTCTCCGTGTTCGGCGATTTACGGGGAAAAACCCCTAACTGGGTTTCCCTTTTACTCAAGTGTGCGTGGTGTGTGTATGTGTACATACCCAAATTTTGTCGGGTATTATGGTCAGGGGCTCCAGAAAAAAACAGTGCCTAGTAAAAATTACGAATACGAGTGTGATGCAAGGTAAAGGGTGCTGTACCAAAGACCGTTTGGGGAACCTGGTGAATGTTGGTGACGCACTTTACCTGGCGCCGCACCCTCCCCCCGCCCGACCGCAGGGAAATTTAAACACCCAAAAGGGACGGGACAACCAAACCCCCACTGTCCTACCCTGGTGAGGGTGGGGGCGCGCTCGATGCCCCCCCCTACCTGCCAACTACCCCCCCCTCAACCCTCCACTCTAGGGGGGGATTGTTCCACCGAACATGGGATGTGAACGAGTGGATTCGACGCCGACCCTGATGCTGATAACGGGGGATTCCAAACTCTTCAGACCAAAAAGGGAAAAAAAGTGAAAACCAGGGGCCGAAAAAACACCAGCAACCGCCCAAAAAAGCCAAACGGAATGCCCCAAAAGCGCGAACCCATCCCCCCCGGGGAGAGGACATTGACTGGCCTTTCTAGGACCGCTTCGTCGATAAAATAAGGTGGATGAGGGGAGGTCAGCCAGCTGCCGCCCTCCAAGAGGAAGGCCCGCAGACATGGTGCGGGGAGAGGGATACCTCGCGCTACGTCTATGTAGACGGAAAAACAAAAAAATAGGGCCAGAGTTAAGGGCACTTTTGGGGGGATCTCTCTGAAAAAAACAAAGACGATTTTCACCAAAAAAAAGAAAAAATAGGGGGAATACCGGGTTACCGGTTTTCCGAAGGGGGCGGCCGCGGGAAGCCTGCATTTCCGGGCTTTTTTTAACCCCGGAGGATCAAAAGGGACGGACCCCCTTTGAACAGGCTCACATTGTAGGGACGGTGAACAGCCCCCAAATACAGATACCAATTTTTTGGAAGATACATAGAGCCGGCCCCTTTGACCGTGGTGCTCAGAGGTTGTAGTCTGCTACAAGTGTAAAGGTTAGGCCCGTAGCTAAATTTTGGGGGAGGAAGGAAAAAGCGGTCTGTCTGTGCGGAGTACCGGAAAAGGACTGCCTGCAAGAAAGAGGGAAAGGACAACGACAATGAGGACCCCGCCCATCGTAAGGGGCTCGGGTGCAGAGCGGGGGGTGTGACGGCTGCACCGTAACTCCCCCCACAAACGCCACGACACCCCCCCCACCTGCCCCGCCCGCCCCATCGCCCGCGGAGTGGCGATGCCCAGCCCACCACACAAACCCACCCTGGGCCGCGTGACGTCACAACCCCGGTTTCCCCGAAACTCCAGGGGATTCCCACCCTAGGAAAAGTGCCACAGGAGAAACCTTTGGTGAAAAAGACAGGGAAACGGCCGAGGAAATAAAAGCATCAGGCAAGAGTTTGGAAATAAAAAAAGCCAGGAAAGGATTGTAAATTTGAAAAAAATGATAATGGAGAAAAAAAGTGATGGGTTGCGGGAAAAATGTGCGTTCGATGATGTTAGTGATGTCAGTGATGTTGAAAAACAAATAGTCTCTGATTTTATTTTTACGCACGAAAAAAGTGACTGTAGACGGGGAAAATGTGCGTTCTGATGATTTAGGTGTTGAAAATACGAAGAGGTCTTATATTATTATTACGCACGTGCGTTCTGATGAGTTAGTGATTTTAGTGATGTGACAATACGAAAGGTCTCTGATATTTTTTTACGCACGGGGGACCATTGAAAACATGACGACAGTGACCGTAAAAATGACGCGACGAAGTGCAAAGGAACGGCTGATTGTGGGACATCACTCAGAAAATGCATCAGGTACGGATTATGCGTATATATCAATCCGGAAAGCGCGAAAACGATAAATAAAAAAGATACAACAAAAATACTAATGCAGTACAAGAAATTGCAGAAAAAAGGTTTCATAAAACAAAAATTTTTGACCAATCAGTTAAACATAGGGTGTGAGGGGGGACAAAAAAACAATTACTTTTTTTCAGGAATATACGTGGGTCAACCGTAGAATTAATGTTTTGTTTTACAAATTTCATAACAAAAATGTTGACGTTATCTGTTTACAAGACCCCTTCCTCATCACAAAAAATAAAAACCGCCCCTAAATTTAGAGGTCCACCCCTAACGAAACGGGAAATGACAGGCCTATTGACTAGCAGTGACCCCAAACCCGCATAAGTTGGTGCAAAAATCTAATGACAAAAATGTGCAGTATCAGCTTTTTCATTTTCGAACAGCCTCTGGGTTTTTTCTCTCTGTACAATGTATACGAAAGGTGTAGAAATTCAGATGATTCCTGCCCAACTTTCAGAATCACGGCAAAATAGCATGGGAGATTTAACTAAATTAACATTTGGAGATAGTCAATGAATAAAAAATCGAAGATTTCCGACATTTTGGAACAACAGATCTTGAAGTATAGATCAAAAGGGAAAAACTCCGTTGGGCGGGGGGCAGGCTAGATTATGTAATGGGAAAGGGGATCTTGTGATGAAACGAAAGCATGCTTGCAACAAGCAAATCAGTGACCACTTTGCAATAGTAACGGATACGCTTTTGAAAATACTCATCCCCAAAAAACAAATAGGGTAAAAATTTTATCCCCCTTACCTTGACATCACTTTAAATCACTTCATGACTGGTATAATGTTTTACACAGAACAAGTGTTGATAAATTTCAGGGACATGACAACAGGGTCATTATTACTAAAACCCACTTGGGTCTGCCCAAAAAGAAAACCTTCAAAAACAGAACTCACAACGCGCAAAAACCTAAGTGGGTCGGTGCCCCTACATTATTAAGGAACAAAAGCGAGTTCAGGAGCTTTATGATTCTACAAGCAGGATAATCCCTGACAACCTTTGAATTTTTTAAAGCTAAAAAAAAACCTAGGGGAATTTAAAAAAATCATTTCGAAGAACATTTTGAACAGTTCCTAAAAAGCATAACAATAACCCCTCAATTTTCGGAGGTTGGAAAAAATTAATCGAATTCAGGCAAACCAACAACCCCCCCGCTTTCCTGTCCTCTTGCACAAGAAATAGCCCTTATCAAGGGGCGGAGGTCCAAATTGAGCCATTCCCACAAATATTCAGGACCCCCTTAGTCAATCTAAAATTGCACGCAAATTTTGCCATTGAGATTGGGTTCTGATACTGACCCCTCAGACTTTGCTAAAATCACGAGTGGGAATGAACAAGCACGTCAAGGAAAAGGTCCCCCCCAGGTGGGATGGAATTCCCTATAGGTCCTCCGCCTTATAGCTCAGGAAACTGGTATCCCTTTTTGACCTATACAGGTTAGTTTGTCACAAGGTATTTTTTTGCTGGCTCTGGGCACGCAGTCTAAACATCCCCATACCGAAAACAAAAAAACTGATAAATACGACCAATTTCATTAACCCCAGTGTATGCCAAAGTTTTAGAAAAATAATTTGAACAGACTCAGGGACGGTTACAAGGTAAATTATTCACAGCTGTCGGATTCTAGGGGGCGTAGCACACAACTGCTTTTCAGATACTTTTCACACTCTAATCCCGGGAAGCACACTGTTTTTCTTGCCTTAAGTCAGCTTTTTACATTGCAAACAGAGAAATTTTTCCTAAACAATTATAATTTTGGGATCCGGGGGAAAATATGAACGGATTAGAAGTATCTCTCGAACAGATCGCAAGTGTCCTTTCAGGGGAGTGAGAAGTTCCCCTTCACAGTCTTTTTAACTTGGGACGCCACAGGGAGGAGTTTAGCCCCCATGTTTCAAAGCCTCATGCACAAGCTGGGGCAGATATCCCACTTGGGGGTGGTGAATCCATTATTGCTATTGATAAAATATGCGTCAGGCATCATCACAAGTGAGGATGCAAATAATTTTCGCAGAATCACAGCAAAGGGACATGAGGTGGATTGTCATTCCGCTGAGAAAAAAATGGCCTAAACCCCCTTACATACCCCCCCCATTTTTTGCATAGGGACCAGGAGCTTTTCATATGCCCCAAATATAAATATCTCGGGGGGAATGTAAAGATGCAGACCTGGCCTCTTCTAAAAAGGCTTGGGGAGATTTAAACCTTGAAAAAATTTTTGTCGGAAAAGAAAAGGCACAATGTTAAACTCGCTAGATGTTTTACTTGGTTTTATAAAAGGGCGTTTTAGACTACCCTGCACTGCCTTGTTGCGTTAAGGAATCGAAATAGGTAGTTTGGGGGAGTGCAAAATGAAGTATGAGGGTATCCCCGGGGCCCCCAGAAAAAGCAAGGATGTAAACATGAGATCAAAAAAACTTACCCTCCATTTCTGATAGATAATATTTTTTTCCCCCATATTTGGGGTCAAAGCTCTGAGGGAAACCCCCGTATCTCTCAGATTTCCAAAAAAAAACTGCAAATAAAATCACGCAAATAGACGTGACAAATCACACACACGCCGCCCTCGATAACAAAATCTCCATGAACTTATAAAACTCAATGTTTTCCATTGTAAAATACCAAAAAGGGCGTCCTTCCACCCGGAAAAATCAACATTGATCGTGCACCTTACATGTCACCCCAAAAAAAAAAGGGGGCATAAATGTGTTGAAACAAATTCGTAGCAAAGGTAACGGAAACACAGAAACTATGGGTGATTGCATATGAGGTTTCGCCGACGGATCCGTACAGTTTGGGTCAAACGGTTGTGCTTGCCTGATACAAAAATGGCTTACTACAAATCAAGTTTAAAATTTAGAATACAAAACTGGGCCGCACTAAAAAACGGGGCTGCAGGTATACCCTCGCAACGGAATTCTTAATGTCTAGGGGTTGGAGTATTTTCGTGACTTCAAAGTGCTCTTCGGACCTAAATTCTTTCAAAACAGGTGGCGATGAAGAAATTGTGATTTATTAAGCGTAAAGTAACCTATGCAAAGAGCGTAAATTTTAACATTAGTTTGTAGGATACCATTCCCTGTTGGCAAGCAAGCACGACCACGTAGACAAATTGGCGAAAGAAGGGGGCCCGCAAGGAATGTGAACATGATCTTGGGGGCTCTTGCTAGGGTTGCACATATAAAAAGTTCTCTAAGAAAAAACTAGTAGATCTGATTAAACTCAAAGGCCGAAAAACTACCATAAAACACTACGATCAGTATAGGGATGGCAAGCCTTCCCATGGGGGGCACCAAGTCAAACCAGACAGTGTGACGGGTTTTTGCCAGAATACGTTTGGTTACAGAAGTACTGGCAACTGCCCCGGTGCAAGAAGTGCGATGAATCTAGATGTAGATGTGTAACGAAAAAAACAAACGAAAGCTTGAGCACTATATCCGGAATTTAGTGAACGCCTTTTAGACCACCTAAATGAGGTATAAAGAACATTGAATATTTTATTTCATCTGAACATTGGAAGAATACTTACTATACCCCAAATTTTCTATGTGATAACTCCGTTGCAAATAAAAGTTTATTCAAAAAAAGTGGCAAAGATTGTAGTAAAAATTTTGTAGAGTAGATTTATTTATATTTTTCCTTGTAAATACAGTATTACAGACTACGTACAATGTAGATATATGTAAAACTGTAATCATGATTGCCCCCGTGAGCAGATAGCCAGGGAGGTAAATAAACTTTCTTAACTTAATTTAAATTCCATCGCATGTTGGAATCCCCGGGATGATCATGCTGATGCAGGCAAAGTCAGCATGTGCCAAACAAAGTGTGGATTAGATCTTGGGGTACCTATTTCCCGGGTTTTATACAGTATTAAAGCTTCCTTTAAAAGGGGCTGACTGAGTTAATTAATTTTCAACGCCCCGAAAGCTGTAGCAAAAGCACTAGACCGGTTTAGGCAAGATCATTCACCCATAGTTTTCATAAAAAAAGAACAAAAAGTGTGTATTGTGACGCAAGAATCAGGCTTTGGGTATAGATTGATTGGGAGTCATCAGTTTGTAATGTCGAAAAATAAGTGTAAATGTGTAATGAAGAATATAAACGAACGCTTGTACATTATATTCAGAGTGCCATGTGTTACAGCCTTTCAGACACCAGCTTTAGGGATGGAGAACTATGAACTATTTATATCCTCTAGTCTTAGAAATATACTCTATTTTATCCTAAATTTTGGGAAAGTAGATCAATGACTGCATATCAAAGTAGCAATGGCCCTTTTCCCGCCCTATATATATAATTAATTATTAAATATATATATATAAATATTATATATTATTATATATATATATATATATATATATACCTATTTATATAATGTTTCGAGTGTCCCGCGCTGATGTTAGTTTTATTGAAAATAAGGGGGGTGGATCGTGTCAAAAAACCCCGGGCCCCGGCTTTGGAGATGAAACGGAAAAAAGGGAAAAAAAAACAAGGATAAAGTCGAATGAGATGGAGACAATTTTTAGATTTTAAAATTAGTGTTTTTAGCTACTGACCTGGCATTTTACAAAATGGTAAAAAAAGAACGTTACCGCCCCTACTCATCTAATACCCGTTACTTTTAGATCAGAAGTGTAAAAAAATGTAAAGGGAAGGGTAGACTGTGTGCAAAAGTTGGAATGTATATTGTTGTTTAGAATGTATAAAAAGGGGGAAGATGTAACCGGGGCAGGAGAACGAGCTTGGGGGTGTCCTACCGTGAGGAACTTTGAATAAGGCTTGTACTCAAATTATTAAGTTCCAGGTAAGCTCAAAATCCAAAAGATTATTAAGATTTAGGTGAAATCTAAAATTTATTTTAAAATAAAGTTTTAGGTAAGCACAGATTCGTTAATCATTACTTATAATCTCCCGCAAACATCCAAAGCCCAAAATTCATTTAGTCTCAGTAGGTATAAACTAGTTAAAAGTAGGATTGCTGTTATAAAATAAACTATAGAAGTCGCAGAGATATACCTTTCTGAACGTTTCACTGAGTGAGTACAAAAAAATGGAGTGTAAAATAATTAAAAGTAAATTATTCATGAAATAATGCAGAGGAAATGCAAATAAGGAGAACATAGCAATTCAAATAATTCCACCTGTTCACAGATCTAGAAATGAAAAGCGACTCTTTACTATTTAAAAACTGAGAGCACAACCTAGTGTTCGCATATTAATCTGGAAGTTTTTATACCCAGAAAAATGTTGTCAGCGCAGTAACCCCTTTTAAAATGAAAATTTACTCGCAAATTTAAAATAAAATCACGGGGAGAGAGAATACCCCACCCTTTGGTTGTCTCTAAGCTCGACCTGCTGCAACAATAACTCGAAAGAGGGAAATTCATTCCTTTGTTCACCCCCAAAAAATAAGAAGTGCCCCGTAGTTTTAAGATTTCAATTTCACTAAATTTTTTATGATTCCTTTTTACGATGCTGATAAAAGAATAAACAATGCTAAAGGCAATAAAATTACTTTTAAATTATATATTGATGTAATAAAAGAGAATCCAAAGAAAACTCAAAGCCATAACCAAAATTCAACCGAGCATTTTCCTATCTTCATTTAGCTCTGAAGTGTAGGGTTTCAATATAATTTAATACTTCAACGTTTATTTGCACTGGGAAATGGGAATTTTTTTTAAAAAAAGGGTGTTCCCGGTTTAGCAGTTCGGGGTTAACGGGAAAGATGGTTTCTCCGCCACCATACAGGCAGTACTGGCGGATGTTCTGAGAGGTAGCATCGTCTTTCCTTCAGAGTAAAGTAAAATTTCCCCCCGGGCGCTTAAACAAATCGCATTTTTAAAAGGATTATCCTCGCGAGGGACAGTGACGTGACGATCACTGGCGTGGGTGTAGAGGCTGCCGAGGGAAATTTGAAAATAAAAAAGTATTCACACCGCCAAAGGCTACCTCTCCAGGTTATTAAGCGAGTAGTGCACTGAGTAACACTGCAAAATTTTATGCATTTATGAAATGTATTAAATCTGACGATATTGTGCCGTTACAGTTAATATGAGAAGCATGTAATTCAAAAAGTCTTTCTTCCCTTAGTAAAGACTTATATATATATACATACATACAAGCCAGTACAATATTATTATACATATATAATATATATATTATATATTAATATTTAAAATATATATATATAATATATAAAATATATATATAATAAATATATAATTACATATATATATATATATATATATAATATATATAATATATTATAATTAATTATATATATATATATATAAATACATATCCACTCAAAAACAATTAATCTGCTTATTTAGAAACGAAGACCGCATCACCAAAAATAATCCTGTCATAAAAAGGAAAAAATACTATATCAGATTAATGTATGAATTGAATAAAAGTACATTGTCAGAAAATATTAAAGCGTTGTTGAACCTAAGAAAGATTTTTTTTTTAGATCAAAAAAGATATGGTGTATATATTATTTTTTTTAAAATTTGTTGTAGTGCTTAATGATTTTTTATAAAAAATCGTATAGTATATCCCCCTCCTTCAACACAGGTAAAACACACACACACATATGTGGTGTGCGGGAAAAATAATAAATGAAGTTATTATATATTATATTTTATATATATATATATATATATATATATATATATTATATATATTATATATATTTTTTTTTTTTTTTTTTTTTTTTTTTTTTTTTTTTTTTTTTTTTTAAGTCCCCGAAAAAAAAAAAAAAAAAAAAAATTCTAAATTTAAAAAAGTCTGGTAAAAACGACCACCCCCCAAAGGTTTTGGGTTTGAAAAAAACCCCCGAGAAAACCCCCAAAATTTAAATTTCACTTTAGGATTTGATGTGGGAAATAAACGCGGCTGAACCCAAAAGGTTTTGGTTATTTATTAAAGTTAAGGGTTTTGAACCTGGTGACCCCGGGACAAAAAAGGGAAAAAAAAAAGAAAAAAGAAAAAAAAAAAGAAGGAATAAAACAAAATATACATCGCTGCAATCAGAGCGCTATGCCAGGACGACGTCAATTTTTTGGGTTTCCCCCAGTTTTATTCCGTTAAGCCTCTTTTCGGCTTATTGTGACTTTTTCAATTATCAACCTTAGATAGGGTTTCCCGGGGTAAAATATTTTCAAAAGAATAAAACAAAATATAATATTAAAATAATAATAATAATAATAATAATAATAAAAATAATAATAAATTCTTTAAGAGCCTCACAATATATATATTAGATATATATATATATATATATATATATATTATATATATATATACTATATTTTATGGGTCCGTCCTCACCAATCTCAGCGGGTTTTTCTGCGTAAGGTAAAAAGGCCGAGTGATTTAAGCCCCGTTGCACTCGTTTTTCCCCCCTTTAACTTGAAAAGAGCGGAAAATTTGTCAAATTATTTATATTCCAAACCCAAGCTCAGTAATATATATATTTTACTATTTTCAGATAATTTTTATATATATATTAATATATATATATAATATATATATATAA
>NC_051386.1:23208909-23218909 GCF_015228065.2 Penaeus monodon | reverse complement strand
ATGGATATTTTTTATTTTATATATTAATATTAATAAAAATATAAATATATAATATATATATATATATATATATATATATATATATTATATATATATATATATATATATTATATATATATGTTAATAATTTTGTCGGGGCTTGTATGTTGTATTATATATAAGTCTTTACTAAGGGAAGAAAGACTTTTTGAATTACATGCTTCTCATATTAACTGTAACGGCACAATATCGTCAGATTTAATACATTTCATAAATGCATAAAATTTTGCAGTGTTACTCAGTGCACTACTCGCTTAATAACCTGGAGAGGTAGCCTTTGGCGGTGTGATACTTGTTTCTATTTTCGAAACTTTCCCTCGGCAGCCTGCTACATCCACGCACAGTGATCGTCACAGTGCACTGTCCTCATCGCGAGGATATATCCTTTCAAAAGTGCGCATTTGATTAGTAAGCGCCGGCGGGAATTTCAGCTTTATCTCTGAAGGAAAGACGATGCTACCTCTCAGAACATCCGCCAGTACTGCCTGTATGGTGGCGGAGAAACCATCTTTCCCGTTAACACCAGAACTGACTGAAGATCCGGAACACCTTTATAAGAGAAATTCCGATTTCCGAGTGCAAATACAGTTGAAGTATTAATTATATTGAAACCCTACACTTCAGAGCTAAATGAAGATAGGAAAATGCTCGGTTGAATTTTGGTTATGGCTTTGAGTTTTCTTTGGATTCTCTTTTATTACATCAATATATAATTTAAAAGTAATTTTATTGCCTTTAGCATTGTTTATTCTTTTATCAGCATCGTAAAAAGGAATCATAAAAATTGAGTGAAAATTGAAATCTTAACAACTACGGAGCACTTCTGTATTCTTGGGAGTGAACAAAGGAATGAATTCCATCTTTCGAGCTTATTGTCTGCAGGGGCGAGTTAGAGACAACCGGCTGGGCTATTCTCTCTCCCAGTGATTTTTTTATAGATTGCGAGTATTGGTCGTTAAAGGGTATATGCAGCTGACAACATTTTTAGCGGGTATAAAATTTCCAGATTAATATGCGAACAAGGTTGTGCTCCATTTTTTAAGTAGTAAAGAGTCGCTTTTCATTTCTAGACTGTGAACGGTGGAATTATTTAAATTTGCTATGTTTCCTTTTTTGCATTTCCTCTGCTTTATTTCATGAAATTTACTTTTAATTTACACCCCTTTTTTGTACTCCTCAGTGAAGGTTCAAAAAGGAATCTCTGCGACTTCTTATTTTTATTTTTATAATCAGCAACCCTACTTTGAATAGTTTAAGTACACTGAGAGCTAAATGAGTTTTGGTTTTGGGTTTTTGCCTGGAGATTAATAAGTAAGTTAACGAATCTGATGCTTACCTAAAATTTATAGTTAAATGAGATTTAGATGTTCCCAAAATTTTAATAATCTTTTGATATCTTGATGCTTACCTGGAATTTAATAATTTGAATAGAACCCTTATTAAAAGTTCCTCAAGGTAGGACACCCCCAAGCTCGTTCTCCTGCCCCGGTTAATCTTATCGCCTTTTATACATTCTAAAAACAAAAATTACATTCCAACTTTTGCACACTCTACCCTTTCCCTTTACTTTTTTTACACTTTTAAACTATCTAAAGTAAAGGTTTAGATATTGGCGGTAAACGTTACTTTTTTACACATCTTGTCAAATGACCAGGTCAGTAAGCAAACACAACTTTAAATCTAATAAATTGTCCCCATTCTCTTTACGAACATTATCCTTGTTATTTTGCCCTATTTCCGTTTCTTTCCCCAAAGCCGGGGCAGGTGTTTGACACAGATCCACCGACCTTTATTTTCAATGAAACAAAAACATCAGCGCAGGACACCCCAAAAACATTGATAGAAATAGGTATATATAATATATATATATATATTTTATTATATATATAAAATATATAAATTATATATTTTAAAATATAATATATAAAGGCGGGGAAAGGCATTGCTCATTGATAGCATCATGTGATGCCATTCCAAATTTGGGTTTAAATAAAAATTATCTTCTAAGGGGAATCAGAGGATATGAAATAGTTACATAGTTCCCCATACCTCAAGCTGGGGTTTGAAAGGCTGTAACACATGGCCTCTGAGTAAAATGTAAACGTTCGTTATTTTTCATTACAATTTACACTTATTTTCTCGACATTACAAACTTACTGAGCTGCCAATACAATCTATACCAACCTGTTTCTTGCGTCCAATATCCATGTTTTGTTTTTTTTTATTAAACATAGGTGAATGAATCTTGCCTAAACCGGTCAAGTGCTTTATGACGCTTTCGGGGCGTTGAAAAATTAATTAACTCAGTCAAGTCCTCTTTAAAGGAAGTTTTATACCGTATAAAATCCTGGAAATAGGTACCCCAAGATCTATATCCACACTTTGTTTGGGAAATCTGACTTTCCCTGGCTAGCGATAAAGGCCTGGGGTTCCCAACACGATGGAAAATTAATTAATTTTAAGTAAGTTTTTTTACCACCGGCTATCTCTCAGGCTGGGCAACATGATTCATTTTTACATATATCTGACATTGTACAGTAGTCTGAATACTGAGTTGTACAAGGTAAAATAAAAAATAAATCATACATCATCAAAAATTATTATTAATATGTTTTTGCCACTGTGTTTGAATAACATGTTTTTTTGCATAGGGGGAGTTAACATAGTAAATTTTAGGGTATAGTACGAGTATATTTTCCAATGATCAGATGAAATGAAATATTCAATATTTTCTTTATACCTCATGTTAGGTGGTCTAAAAGGCTGTACACATGACATCCGAGATATAGTGCTCAAGCTTTGTTTGTTTTTTTCGTTACACAGTCTACATCTAGATTCATCTGCACTTTTTGCACTGCATTTGCCAGAAATTCTGTAACCCTAAACGTTTTTGGGCAATAACCCGTCCACTTTTGGGTTTTGATTTCGGTGCCCCATAGAAGGCTTGATCCCATCGCGTGGGCCCTTTATGGTCAGCTTCCCCTTTTGGTGTTAATCAGATCACAGTTTTTCCTTGAAAACTTTTCAATATATGTGCAACCCTAGCAAGAGGACCCCAAGATCTATTTTCACAAACCCTTTGCTGCAGGCTTCTTTCCCCAAATTTTGTCACGTGGTCGGTTTGGGTTTATGCCAACTGAGATGGTATCCTACAAACGAAGTTGAAATTACGCTTTGTTGCTAGGTTACGTTACGCTTAATGCAATCACAATTTCTTCATCGCCCCCTGTTTTGAAAAATTAGCGTCCGAAGACACTTTGGGTCACAAAAACTACTCCAGACCCCCTAGACTTAAATTCCCTTTTGCGGGATATACCCGCCAGTCCGTTTGTGGAAATGTGGCCCCGTTTGTATTTTCATATTAACTTGATGTTTTTTGTAGTAAACCATTTTTGATACAGCGCAAGCACAACCAGCTTTGTACCAGACTGTACGGGTCCCTCGGCGTAAAACTCCTATGATCCCTCACCCAAGATTCTGTGTGTTCCGTTACCGTTTCTAGCGCAATTTTTTAACACAGTTAGCACCCCCTTTTTTTGTGGTAGAATGTAAAATGCAGATCAATGTGAATTTTTTTCCCTGGTGGAATGGACGACCCTTTTTGGGATTTTATAATTGGAACATTGAGTTTTATAATGTTATGGAGATTTTTGTATCAAGGGCGCGCTGTGTTGATTTTGGGCCGCTCTTGCGTGATTTTTTGTTGCAGTTGTTTTTTGGAAAACTGAGAGATACAGGGTTCCCTCAGAGCTTTTTACCCAAATAGGTGGAAAAAAAATTTTTCTATCAGAAATGGTGGTAAGTTTAAATTTTGATTCATGTTTACTATCCTTTCTGTTCTCGGGGGGCCCAGGGTAATCCTCATAGCTTCATTTTGCATACCCCCAAACTACTATTTTGATTCCTTCACGCAAAAAGGCAGGCAGGGAGTCTACAAAGACCTTAAAAAGCCAAGTAAAACATTAGCGAGCTAAAATTTATGCCAGTTTTCTTCCCACAAGAAATTTCAAAGGTTTTAACTTCCCAGAGTCTCTTCTTTGAGAGGGACCCGGTCTGCATCATTACATTCACCCGGAAATTTTTTCTTGTGGCATATCAAGTCTGGGCACCTATGCGAAAAGTGGGTGGGGGTATGAACATGGGTTTTGAGCCTTGTTTTTTCAGCGGAAATGACAATCCCCACTCATTGCCTTTGCTGTGATTCTGTCGAGAAATTTTTTGCTCCTCACTTTTGATGATGCCTTTACGCATATGTCATCGCATAGCATAAATGGATTACCATCCCCAAGTGGGGTTTTGCCACCGCTGTGCATGAGGACTTGAACAGCATAGGGGGAGAACTCCTCCCTGTGGGTCCAAGTTCAAAAGACTGTGAAGTGGAACTTCTCACTCCCCCGAACAGGAACTTCAGATCTGTTCGGAGAACATTCTAATCCAGTTCAATATTTTACCCCCGGGTGCCAAAGCTTACTAATTGTTCTAGGATAACTTCTCTGTTTGCAATTCAAAAACTGACTTAAGGTCAAGAAAAACAGTGTGCTTCCCGGATTAGAGTGTGAAAAAATACCGCAAAGCAAGTTTTGGGACGTCCCCATAGAAAACCGTACAGTCTTGAGATAATTTATTGTAACCCTTTTTCCTGAGTTGTTCAAAAATTTTCCTTTTTAAACTTTTCATACACTGAGGTTTAAAGAAAAATTTGGGCGGGATTTATCAGGTTGATTTTGGTATAGGATGATTAGACGCGGGTTTTCCCGGAGCCAGGCAGAAAACCTTGTGAAACTTAACCCGTATAGGTCAAAAGGGGATTACCAGTACCCGGCTATAAGCGGGGGCACTATAGGTAATTCCCCTCACCTGGGGCGGGCGCTTTTCCTTTGTCAGTGATTGTTCAGTCCCCCTCAGTGATCTCAGCAAAATCTGAGGGGTCAGTATCAGAAATCCAATCTCAATGGGAAATTTCGTGAATTTTTGATTTACAAAGGTGATCCTGAAAATTTGTGGGGAAATGAGCTAAATTTTGGCGCTCCAGCCCCGCAAGGGGCATATTCCCTTTTGCAAGAGGATAGGGAAATGCGGGGTGTTAGTTGGTTTTCCTGAAAATTCGATTAATTTTTTTCCAGACCCCCGACATTTAGGGTTATGTTAAGCTTTGTAGGAACTGTTCAAAGTGTTCATTTTGAAATGAGTTTTTTAATTCCCGTAGGTTTTTTTTGCTTTAAAAAATTTAAAAAGGTTGTCACGGGTATTTTCCGCTTGTAGATATCATAAAGCTCCTGAACTCGCTTTGTTTCCCCTTTTAAAAAGAGGGGCACCGACCCACTTTGGTTGTTTGCAGGTTGTGAGTTGCTGTTTTTGAAGGTTTTTTTTGGGCAGACCCAAAGGTTGTATAATAAAGACCATGTTGTCAGTCCATGGAAAAATTTTTCAAAAATTGTTACTGTGTAAACATTTTACCCGTCATAGAACGTGATTTTAAATTGTCAAGGGAAGGGGGGATAGAAATTTTGACCCATTTGTTTTTTGGGGACTGAGTATTATCAACAGGTATCTCGTTACTATTGCAAAGTGGTCACTGATTAGCTCTGTGCAAGCATGCTTCTGACGTTTCCATGACAAAAATCCCTTTTCCCTTTTAAAAATTAGCCTGCCCCCCGCCACGGAGTTTGCCTGTCTGTATCATAACTTCATGATTGTTTTTTCAAAAATTCGGAAATCTTTGCCTTTTTATTACATTGACTACTCCCAAAAGTTAAGTCTAGCATTAAAAACTCCCATGCATTTGGCCGTGATTTGAAAATTGGGGGTGAATCAGCTGAAATTTCTACCCTTGGTATACATTTTACGAAGAAAAACCCCGAGGCTGTTCGAATATGTAAATGCTGATACGGCCCTTATTGTCTTAGATTTCTGCACCAACTTTGCGGTATGGTGTCACTGACATAAGTCAATGGCCTTTATTTTCCCGTGTTCGTATAGGGGTGGGAGCCCAATTCTGGGGCTTTTATTTTAGTGACTGTGTGAAGGGCCTTTTAAACAGATAACGTCACATATTTTAGAATATAGTAAAGCAAATCATAATTCTACGGTTGACCCACGGATATTCCATGAAAGAAAAGTAATTGTTTTTGTCCCCCCTCACACCCTATGTTTAACTGATTGGTCAAATTTCGTTGATGAAAATCTTTATCGCATATTTCTTGTACTGCATTATATTTGTGTTATCTTCTTTATTTTTCGTTTTTCGGCTTTCCGCGTATTGATACTATACGAAATCCCTACTGATAGCATTTTGATGTTCCCACAGATCAGCCCTTTCCCTTGCATCTCGTCAGCTCATTTTTTCGGTCACTTGTCACGTTTTCGATGGTCCCCGTGCGTAATAATAATATCAGAGACCCCATTGTATTGTCAGCATCACTAACACACTAACATCATCAGAAGCCCCCCGTGCGTAATAATAAATCAGAGACCCCATTCGTATTTTCCATCACTAACATCACAGAAAGCCCCCCCCCCCCCCACCCCCCAAAAATTTCCCCCCCCCCCCAACCCCCACTTTTCCTGTCTACACGCACTTTTGTTTTCATTATCTTTTTTTTTTACAATTTTTGCCATCTTTTTTTCATCCCCCCCCCCAATTTTTCCTTTCCGATCTTTTTTTCCTTACCATTTTTTTCACCAATTTTTTCCTGTGTCATTTTTAAAGGGGAAACCCCCCTGGCATTTGCGGGAATTCCTGTTTTTCACCGGCCCCTGGTGTGGTGGCTGGGTGGGATCCCCTCCGCGGGTCGTGGGGGACGTCGGGGCAGGGGGGGGGGGTGGGCTTTGGGGGGGGGTTTTGGGCCACCGCCACCCCCCGCCCTTTATGGACCTCCCAGGGGGGGGGGGTCCTTTTGTCGTTTTTTGGGGGCAGTTTTCCGGGACCCGCCAGCACCCCCTTTGCCTTCTGCAAATTTGACGGGCCTCCCTTACATTGTGCGCCCCTCTGGCCCGGGGTTGGGCCTTTTCCTCGTATTTCCAAAAAAGGGGTCCTTTGGGGGGCCCGTTAGCTCCTCAAAGACGCAAGGGGTGGTCCTTTTCCCCCCGGGGAAAAAGCCAAAAAAAGGGGCCCTAACCCCGCCTCCCTGAAACGGACTATTCCCCTTTTTTTTTTTTTAGGGAAAACCCGTTTTGAAGAGCCCCCCTCCATTACTCCAAAATTTTTGGTTTTCCTGTTTGGTGGCGGTTCCCCCCCCTACCATGAGGGGCCTTTCAGGGCGGCGCTTTGGGGTCCCCCCCCCTTTTTAAAACCCCGGGAAATGTGCTCAAAAGGGGCCGCTTTTCCCCCTTCCCCGGGGCTGGTCCCGGGGTTTCCGTTTTTTCTTTGGGTTTTGGGATTCGGCGTTTTTCAATTTTTTCCGGGAAAGTTGGGAAACCTTTTTCATCAGGGCCATGAATAATGTTTTGTTTCTCCCCCCCATAGAGTAGGGGAGGGTTTTATTCCCCGGAATGGGGGGTAGCGGGCCCCCTCTTGGAGGGGGGGGGTGGTTTTTCCCTCCCCTTTGGGGGTTAAATTTTGGGCCGGGGGGGGGCGGCCCAGGAAGGCGTCCAAATTTACCTCTCCCCGGCGTTGGTCGCCCCCTTTTGGGTCCCTCGTTTCTTTTTTTTGGCACTGTTTTTTCGGGCCCCCGCCCTTTCCCCTTTTTGGTTTGAACATAACCCCACGCACATCGAGTTTGAAACCCAGTTATTTTTCCCCCCAAATCCCAAAAGGAAAATTGAGGTTGTTTTGGGTTTATGGCCAAAAGGGCGTAAAATAAACCCCCGGGGTTTCCCCCAGGTTTTTATTTCGCCCTTGTTGGTTAATTTCGTCGCCCATCGAAAATGGGGGGGGGGGGGGGGGGAAGGGGTTACTTGGGGCAGAAAATCACCGTTGGGGTTCGAAATGCCAACTGTTGGTAAATAAGCACTCCACTGCCCAAACACACACTCACTCACGTGCGCTTTAACACACACACACACACGTAATATACTGGTAAACTTCCAGGGAGTTCATTGATGATTATAGTATAAGTTGTTTTTATTTCATTTCTCTCTAATATGTGCTGAAAAAAAACATAGTCAGCGGCAGAAAGTTGTGCTTTTGATAAATCATGTCTTATATCTCTTTGGATTTGTTATTAAATTCCCCTTTGGCCGCACGTCTGATATGAACCTCGGGTCGCATGCTACCTAAGTAATTAGTACTGTAATATTAATGCTATGGTAACCCTTTTGTAAGGCCGCAGTGGCCGAGTGGTTAGAGCATCGGACTCAAGACTGGCACGACGGCAATCTGAGGTCGAGGGTTCGAGTCACCGGCCGACGCGTTGTTCCCTTGGGCAAGGAACTTCACCTCGATTGCCTACCTAGCCACTGGGTGGCCAAGCCAACCCAAGTCAGTGCTGGTCCCAAGCCCGGATAAAATAGAGAGAATGATTACCTAAAAGGTAACACCGGCACTCTCCGTGGAAAGGAACTGGGGACCCTACCACGTACTCACTCCAAGAGCATCACAACATGAAAACTACAATTAAGTATCATGCTGTGACCACGGCGGCTCAAACATGAACCTACCGTACAAAAAAAAAAAGGTAATTTAGGCAAGTAAATGAAACACCGGGGAATTTCCCGTAGAGTTCTTAAAAGAGTTTCAGCCTATTGTACTGGCTTCCGCAATTTAACATGTAGCGACATATCCATCGAAAATGTAAAGAGGTTACTTGAGGCAGAAACATCACCATTGTGGGTTCGAAATGTCCAACTGTTGGTAAATAAGCATTCACTGTCAAACACACACTCACGCACGTGCGCGCGCACACACACACACACACACACACACACACACACACACACAACACACACACACACACACACACACAACACACACACACACACACACACATACACATACACACACACGTATACACATACTTACGGATGTTGCTTTGAAAACGACCTCATCTTTCTTGTGCCAACTTTAATTGTTATCTAGGGTCATTTTATCATAATTATTGTAGGACTAAGCTAGCTTTCCTTTTCATATTTTAATGATATAATTTTAACATATACAACATAAGATCAGTAACTTTGGAAGAAATGCTTATTTTCAAAATTTAATTACAAGGTTACTTGCTTAAAGTTTATGCATTCCTGAATAAAACTCATCACTCTAGTATTTTTTACTTATCACTACGTCCCTGTAAACATATTTAATATCGGTGTAAACAAAAAAAGTGTGTGTTTATATAAGCAGCATGTGGATACATATATTTACTTGTGCATCTGGCTCGCAAAAAGTTACTCATCCTTGTAGAGCGTGTGAGTGTTTTAAACAGGAAAACTTTGTAACTTTGTAGCTTTGGAAACTCCTTGGGTCTTCTTTTTCTTAACTGTGCCAACTTTCGGTGATATATTTGTATATTTTTCCTGCTTTTCTAAAGTTTTTTTTTTCGAACATTCTAATTCTTCTTGTTATTTATCTTACAGTTGTTCCTATATCTGTTATTATCATTTTTATTTTCTATATTTGTTGTTATTATTATTAACATTACTATTACTATTAATTGTAGTAGTATTATCATTGCTATTATTGATATCTTATTGATGATCTTTTTCCTTATTATTATTATTGTTAATATTATGACTGTTATAATTATTATTATTATTATTATTATTATTATTATTATTATTATCATTATTATCATTATTGTTATTATCATTATCATTATCATTATCATTATTATTATCATTATCATTATCATTATCATTATTATTATTATTATTATCATTATTATTATTATTATTTTATAAGAAAGTTTCTTTAGACCTGCTAATTAAAATCAAACACCGAGTCACTACCAGTGACCTAGGGTGATTGAAGTTTGAGGCAATGGAACATCAACGAAAACATGCAAAATATGAAGAACAACCACAAATC
>NC_051386.1:23186342-23188842 GCF_015228065.2 Penaeus monodon | reverse complement strand
TGTGTGTGTGTGTGTGTGTGTTTTATGTATGTATGTATAAATATACATACACACTCACAAATATGCCTATATGTATGTGTGTGTGTGTGTGTGTGTGTGTGTGTGTGTGTGTGTGTGTGTGTGTGTGTGTGTGTGTGTGTGTGTGTGTGTAGTACATAAGTGAGCAGATGCGTGTGTTTTAGTGTGTTTATATGTTTATACCCACACACATGCATTTTCAACCCCATACGTACAAACGATTCTTCTGCAAACCTACATTTCTGACGTGTTGTTCTGCGACACGCATTGGCCGACTCGCTGAGTGAAAAATATTACCTACTATTGAACGTTCCCGGGTTAGTAGCAGGAAAGGGGTTTTGCACTGAGGAGTATTCAGATAATACTTAAATAATAATGGTATTGACACGAATCTCGGTACCCTGTTTTTCTCTTTTGTTCACAAGTATACAGAAACCAAGATGTGGCGGAAATACAGTGTATGGATATGTTACAAGAGAATAATTTTCTGTTCTACTGTTACATTCAATTCCCTTGTATTTACGACCCAGTTTTATAACTGGGTCATGCTTTTAATACGTTCCACGTATTGTTAATTCTCTCAAACATCGAAGGCAAAAACTGTGAGATGTAATGGTATACTTTATCTCAGGGAGATAATACAATACCTACAGCTGCAGCACCTAATGTACTCAATTTTACAAAAGCTCCCTGGCCACAAAATAATATGCAGAACGTATGAGCAAACTGATGGGCATGTATAACATAGAAATACTAAATTTTTTCAAGGCTGTAGTCGCTATGGAAATAAAAATTGTTCTTCCAATGTCATGTATATAAGAAATGGTAAACATGTTGGAGACACAGCAACATCAAGGCAAGGGAAGCGTAGCCAAGCGTTTACTCTTTTTTTCATTCTATTAACAACGGGTCATATAAAAGTTGACATGTTCTTCCACCATGGGACCTTATCCTTCCGCATTTCATTTCATTTCGCCTCCTCGTCTCGGCACTTCTAAACACCAGGCGCTGCTTCGAGGCATCGTCATTTCTTAGCTCCAAACATGCCCCTCATCTGCACACAGTTCTTCCACTTCATCAGCCGTAAAAGTAAATCTCACATTGCTCCCGTAGTTCATCATTAACCAGTATGTCTTATTGCATAATAATCCCGGGGTCTTTTGCCTCGCAACTCTCGCCAACATCCATTTCCCAGAGGCAGTGCGAGGACGAGCAGATACGAATGAGTTTCACAACTTGTCGCGGAACAAGTCAAGGTGATTTATATACTGAGTAACCTTAGTGGCAAATTGCTCCCGGCTGTGCGGTTCTGACATGTGTCTTGCCGGTGATGAATATTGCAGCTGAGGGGAGGAATGGCTTCCCTTTCCTTTGCTTTTTTCTCCTGGCATCTTTTTTTTTTGTATCATTTGTTTTCTATCATTCATTTCCTTCCAATTTAGATCATTTTACTTCATAAATATCTAGGAAATTATTTTGTTTTTAACTTATCAAGAACTAAGTAAAACTAGGGATAACTAGGAAATAATAAGAAAAAATATATTTGCAGCTGATAAATAATTAACATCATGCAACGCCTGACCAGTGAAGTCACATATATCCTCCTTACAAATAGCCTCCCCGGAAAATAGAGGGGACGCAAGAATATTATTAAAACCATGAACCACTAATCCAGTTAAGGATCCGCGAGATTCCGATTTTAGAATGAGTAAACCGAACTGCACAACTCTTAAAGCGAAAAACGAAAATAAAAAAAGAAGAAAAAGAGAAAGACGTGTACGAGAGAGGAACGATATGCTCTTTCCCGAGGCTGATTAAAAACAGTATTTGTTTTGCTCCTGGCAAATACAACGAACCGCATAGAAATCAATGTTTAAATACCAAGCTTTTGACATGATACACCGCAGAGCGTGGAGAGAGATTTATTGTTATTGTGTGTTCGCCCTGGTATTTTGTTCTTATTTATTTGAGTGTGTTTGTTTTTAGAATTACTTCCCTTCTTTCTACAGGTGATTTTTGTCAAAGATTTATACGCTGCGGCTGGAAAGCATATTTATACTGAAGATAACATTTGCTTTACATTTCCCCCGCAGCTTTTTCTTTTAGAAGTACATTAATAGTCATAATTTTATACGATTCTTAATATTTGTTTTTGAAGGCCTGACAGGTAAGCCACGAGCAAAGGGGAACAAGGAAGTCGTTTCCTCATTCTCCAGCTGTGTGACCGAGGCGTGTTCAGGTAATGTAGGCTGACGCATTCATTATTCAAAAGGGTCCATTCCCACGACTTACCTGCCCGTCTCGCTCACCTGTTCACTACCAAAACATTTAGTTCGCGAGGAAGCCTTTCCATTCCTTGAAATGGATAAGACATTCCTATCGTGCAATCCACAACTAACCAAGAAAACAGGCGTCTTCCATCATTTGTGTTAGTCATAATTAAAAAAAAAAAAAAAAAAAAAAAAAAACAAACAACAAACAA
>NC_051386.1:23156342-23163842 GCF_015228065.2 Penaeus monodon | reverse complement strand
ATATCGATAAAGATAGCGATAATATATATAGTGATTCAGAATAAGCATTTTCTGATATAAACAACACATAATTGTATACAGAGACATAAGAATAACAGCATGGGGATTGTTTACAAGCAATAAGGGTGGGGTTAGCGTGTTCTACGGTCACTTTATCAATTGTCACGGCTGCAGACCTGTTGGGGTCGGCTAAAGACAGTGGAGTTATTATAAGGGAAGGCACACATGGTTTTTCTGGTATGTGAGGCGTAAAGATCATGTATCCACTTCACTACATCGCTCGGTCACCTAAAAAAGAATCGTCCTCGATTCTTGGGTAGACGATGCAGATGGATGACAGGAGATAGGTGACAGAGGCAAGCGACACAGGGAGTCTCGTATCTTGCAAATGAACAGGGGGGAAGGTCGCACAGGTGACTTCTAAGGTCGGGGGCCTAGGGAGCTTGTTCGTAGAGGTCACTGTTCTGAAGCGTAGGTGGTCTTGACGGGAGCAGCAGTGGTGATCAGTCACGGAGCTTGTCAATCGTTCCACAGAATCGCTTGAAAACACGGTTAACTTGTCAAGCGCCGTGTCAGTCGTAAATGACACGCACACCGTTCTGGAAGATTCTGGACCAAGTTGTTGGCGAGGAGACAAAGACTGAGAGGAGAATCTTGAGAGCGAGGTCTTCAAGGAATCAGGATCACGTCGTTGGCGGGAAGGATTCGTCATCTCGGGAGAGGAGGAGCACCATGGGGATGGCGTCACGAGGTTCGGCAGGCAAGACAGGACCATTCTTCCCAGTGTCACCAACAGAGGGCATCAGGTGTGGTGAGTGGGGCGAGATGTGGCGAGGTGCGGCGAGGACGTCAGGCGGCAGTCACCAGTGGACGAGGCGGCGGAGACGGCCGGAGTTGCAGTGACGTGCAGTAGGGGACAGAAGTGTGTCAGCAGGTGATGCGACAGCGAGAACGTCCGTGAGAAGGGCTCGTTAACAGGGCGAGCGAGGCTTGTCGCGCCAGGGATCGGCGGCGAGGGCAGCGACGTGGTGTCCGAGAGTCAAGGTCAGCGGATGGTTTCAGCACGGGGCGTCTGGCTCTGAGGACAACAAGCGGTAACGATTGTACTATGTCTTGGCGACAGACATATTGCCATATCTCGGGGAGTTACAATATCAACACGAACTCGTAATGAATAGGAAACGACTGGAAGCAACGTGTCATGGATTCGGAATAATGTTAATTGCAACATTCACCTGAGAGATTAAAGGCAGTAACGAACAATCGAGATTGTAGGATAAAATCTCGAGGAAATGACGAGTTTGCAGAGCCATGTAAAATACAGGAATTATTCTCCACGAAATAAAATTTAGAATTCATGTGAAACAATGTGAGTGTAGCTAACCATAGTACATATTTCCTTTAGGGAAATGAGAGTGGTTGCATGCGAAAATGCAGGATTAGTGGGAAACTAATTAAGATTAGTTGTATGCTAGGATATAGGAATAATTTTCTAATGAAGATACTTATTAAAAACATGCAAATAACACAGGAAGATTTCCTATGAAATAGTTCATAATGAATAAACTGAAATTCAGCATTATGTTGATTCAGAAATCATCACGACGTAGATTAACATGAGACTAATTAAGTACCCATAAGTAGATAGAACTACAGAGAAATGTGAGTACCTACAATAAAAGTTAGGCAAACGGGAGGGTATGAGTGAGTGAGGCGGGAGACAGATGTCAGCTGAGGGGAGATCTCGTTTTCTATGAGGGATGGAACACAGGTGTTCGCGAGAGCGAGAGGAAATTAGACATTTCATTTCACAGGGGATTTCCTAAACAAATGAGAACAGCGAGGATAAAGGAACTCACTTTGAGGTACTGGCGGGGCAGTGTTGATTGCTGTTGCAAATGCAGCAAATGTTGAAGCCTGCGACAGGTGTTGAAGTACTGTGCGCTGAGGGAATGCGATGTCGACTCTGCAAGGAAGACTGGCTTCTTGCTTGATGTCGGGAATTCACAGATGTATCGTGAGATGAAGTCTTGCTGTGACAGAAGATGACAAAGGTGTCTCCTCTTGCAGAAATTGACAGATTGTCTTCAGAGGAACTTGTGTGATTCGGTAATCTTCGGAGGCTTTCGTGTGGTGCGATAATCCCAGTGGCTGGCACCAGTGTAAAAATGTGTGTGTGGTGATCCCAGGGCGATGCCACAAGTGTAATGAGATTTGTGGCGTGTGGGTGACGTGGGACGAGTGTCTCCACAGGATGGTGGTCTGGTTCTCTGGTGATTTGTTCTTGAAGGTGTTGAGTTTAAGTTGTCGCTGCTTCTATGGTTTATTAGCACAGGAATGTGGTAGCAGGACGGGCAAGGCAGGGAGACCTACCGATCTGCCGATCTACCCGCTTGCTGGCTGCGAGTCTGTCTTAACTGCTCAGAAATTTCTATGAACAAACATCGTTTTGAAACATATCATAATGAAAAACATGAAAGAATTTGAATGAACAAAAATTCCGATACATATGGTCACATGGTGGTTTCGTGGTGAAGGAACAAGGGTGGTGTTTCCAAGGCTAAAATGGTTAGTGATAAGGATAAAGATGCGATTGGATGCTTCAATTAGTTAGAGTACATGAAAACTCTAAAAGGTTACACTCAATAGTAAAGGAATCAAATAAACTTTCTCAGGAATTGGGAAATGAGAGCGAAAACATTGAACATATGTTGCCAACACTGGCTGCAAACAAAAAAAACAAAAAGCAAAGAAAGTCGGACAAGAAAAACTTGAATCTAGGTGGCATGAAAAGCCTCTCCACGGACAGTTTGCAACTCGAAGCAAACACACTGATGTAGATGAAATTGCAACCCATCAGTGGCTTAGAAGCTCTGGACTAAAAGGGGAAACAGAGGGTTTTATTCTTGCAGCCCAAGATCAAAGTTTGTTTACCAGAAACTATCAAGCTAACATCTTGCACAATGGCACTGACTCAAAGTGTAGGTTTTGTGAAGACAAGGTTGAGACAATTGATCACCTTGTATCTGGTTGCTCAATATTAACACCGAATGAATACAAAAATCGACACGACAGAGTGGGCAAGTACCTGCACTGGAAATCTGCAAACACTTTTCTATCAGAACACAGGAAAAATGGTACAAACACCATCCAGAGCCAGTTACTGAAGGCAAAGATGCTACAATCTTGTGGAACTTTCCAATTCACACAGATCGTCTATACAGGCAAATCGTCCAGATATCATCATCAAGGACAAAATAAACAACACTTGCCTGTTTATAGATATGAGCATCCCTTCAGACGGGAAACGTCCAACAAAAGTGTTCGAGAAGATATCAAAGTATAAAGCCCTGGAATAGGGAGGTGGAAAAGATGTGGCATTTAAAAACCAAAATTTTTTGCTGTTGTTATTGGAGCTTTTGGGCCCATTATAAAAAAAAGGGTTTAACGGATAATTTTCTTGAGCAAAACTAGGAAATCCAAAATTAAAGAAATCCAAAAATAGTCTTAACAGCAAAAGCACATGTTCTCAAAAGAGCATTATGTGTTCTTTGTGTGCGTGAATTGATTTGATTTGATGTTTTGATTTGTGGTTGTTTTCATATTTTGCATGTTTTCGTTGATGTTCCATGCCTCAAACTTCAATCACCCTAGGTTTATGGGAGTGACTCGGGTTTGATTTTAATTAGCAAAGGGCTAAAAAACTTTCTTATAAAATAATAATAATAATAATGATAATAATAAAAATAATAATGAAATGATAATGATAATGATAATAATAATAATAATAATAATAATAATGATAATGATAATGATAATGATAATGATAATGATATAACAACAATAATAATAATAATAATATCAACAGTTTAAAAAATAATATTAATAAATAATAATAATAATATTAATAATCATGATAATTATAATAATTATAACAGTCATAATATTAACAATAATAATAATAAGGAAAAAGATCATCAATAAGATATCAATAATAGCAATGATAATACTACTACAATTAATAGTAATAGTAATGTTAATAATAATAACAACAAAATAGAAAATAAAATGATAATAAAGATATAGGAACAACTGTAAGATAAATAACAAGAAGAATTAAATGTTCGAAAAAAAAAATTTGAAAAGCAGGAAAAATTACAAATATATCAAACCCAAAGTTGGCACAGTTAAGAAAAGAAACCCATGGAGTTTCCAAAGCTACAAAGTTACAAAGTTTCCTGTTTAAAACACCACACGCTCTACAAGGATGAGTAACTTTTGCGAGCCAGATGCACAAGTAAATATAGTTCCACATGCTGCTTATATAAACACACACTTTTTTTGTTACACCGATATTAAATATGTTAAAGGGACGTAGTGATAAGTAAAAAAATACTAGAGGATGAGTTTTTTTCAGGAATGCATAAAATTTAAGCAAGTAACCTTGTAATTAAATTTTGAAAATAAGCATTTCTTCCAAAATTACTGATCTTATGTTGTATTGGTTAAAATTTTTTCATTAAAATATGAAAAAGGGAAACTAGCTTAGTCCTACAAATTATGATAAAATGACCCCCAGATAACAATTAAAAATTGGCACAAGAAAGATGAGGTCGTTTTCAAAGCAACATCCGTAAGTATGTGTACGGTGTGTGTATGTGTATGTGTGTGTGTGTGTGTGTGTGTGTGTGTGTGTGTGTGTGTGTGGGGTGGTGTGGTGGTGTGTGTGTGTGTGTTGTGTGTGTGGTGTGTGGGGGCGCGCGCACGTGCGGAGTGTGTGTTTGACAGTGAGTGCTTATTTACCAACAGTTGGACATTTCGAACCCACAACGGTTTTGTTTTTTGCCTCAAGTAACCTCTTTACATTTTCGATGGATATGTCGCTACATGTTAAATTGCGGAAGCCAGTACAATAGGCTGAAACTCTTTTAAGAACTCTACGGGAAATTCCCCGGTGTTTCATTTACTTGCCTAAATTACCTTTTTTTTTTTGTACGGTAGGTTCATGTTTGAGCGCCGTGGTCACGCATGATACTTAATTGTAGTTTTCAGTTTGTGATGCTCTTGGAGTGAGTACGTGTAGGGGCCCCAGTTCCTTTCCACGGAGAGTGCGGTGTTACCTTTTAGGTAATCATTCTCTCTATTTTATCCGGGCTTGGACCAGCACTGACTTGGGTTGGGGTTGGCCACCCAGTGGCTAGGTAGGCAATCGAGGTGAAGTTCCTTGCCCAAGGGAACAACGCGTCGGCCGGTGACTCGAACCCTCGACCTCAGATTGCCGTCGTGCTAGTCTTGAGTCCGATGCTCTAACCACTCGGCCACTGCGGCCTTACAAAAGGGTTACCATAGCATTAATATTACAGTAGTAATTACTTAGGTAGCATGCGACCCGAGGTTCATATCAGACGTGCGGCCAAAGGGGAATTTAATAACAAATCCAAAGAGATATAAGACATGATTTATCAAAAGCACAACTTTCTGCCGCTGACTATGTTTTTTTTCAGTACATATTAGAGAGAAATGAAATAAAACAACTTATACTATAATCATCAATGAACTCCCTGGAAGTTTACCAGTATATTACGTGTGTGTGTGTGTGTGTACGCGCACGTGAGTGAGTGTGTGTTTGACAGTGAGTGCTTATTTACCAACAGTTGGACATTTCGAACCCACAACGGTGATGTTTCTGCCCCAGGTAACCCCTTTACATTTTCGATGGATATGTCGCTACATGTTAAATTGCGGAAGCCAGTACAAGAGGCTGGAACTATTTTAAGAACTCTACGGGAAATTCCCCGGTGTTTCATTTACTTGCCATCGCATGTTGGAATCCCCAGGCATGATCATGCTGATCGCCAGGCAAAGTCAGCATGTGCCAAGCAAAATGTGGATATAGATCTTGGGGTACCTATTTCCAGGATTTTATACAGTATTAAAGCTTCCTTTAAAGAGGACTTGACTGAGTTAATTAATTCTCAACGCCCTGAAAGCTGTAGCATAAAGCACTATGACCGGTTTAGGCAAGATTCATTCACCTATAGTTTACATAAAACAAGAACAAGACAGTGTGATATTGTGACTGCAAGAATCAGGCTTGGATATAGATGTATTGGCAGCTCAGTACAGTTTGTAATGTCGAAGAAACTAAGTGTAAACTGTGTAATGAAGAATATAAGCGAACGCTTGTACATTATATCTCAGAGTGCCATGTGTTACAGCCTTTCAGACCACCTAGCTTGAGGTATGGAGAACTATGTAACTATTTCATATCCTCTGATGTCTTAGAAGATATACTTCTATTATATCCTAAATTTGGAATGTAGCATCACATGACTGCATATCAAATGTAGCAATGCCTTTCCACGCCCTTATTTATATATATATATATATATATATATATATATATATATATATATATATATATATATATATATATATATATATATATACCTATTTCATATCAAGTGTTTCGAGTGTCCTGCGCTGATGTTTAGTTTCATTGAAAATAAGGTCGGTGGATCTGTGTCAAACACCTGGCCTCGGCTTTGGAGATGAAACGGAAATAGGGCAAAAATAACAAGGATAATGTTCGTAATGAGAATGGAGACAATTTATTAGATTTAAAGTTAGTGTTGTAGCTTACTGACCTGGTCATTTGACAAGATGTGTAAAAATGTAACGTTTACCGCCACTACTCATCTAATACCCGTTACTTGAGATCAGCTAATGTGTAAAAAAATGTAGAAGGGAAGGATAGACTGTGTTCAAAAGTTGGAATGTATATTAGTTGTTTAGAATGCATAAAGAGGCGATAAGATGTAACCGGGGCAGGGGAACGAGCTTGGGAGTGTCACTACCTGTGAGGAACTTTGAATAAGGCTTCGTATCTCAAATTATTAAGTTCCAGGTAAGCATCAAGATATCAAATGATTATTAAGATTTAGGTGAACATCTAAATCTCATTTAACATATAAGTTTCAGGTAAGCATCAGATTCGTTAATCATTACTTATTAATCTCCAGGCAAACATCCAAAGCCAAATCTCATTTAGCTCTCAGTAGGTACTTAAACTAGTTCAAAGTGAGGATTGCTGATTATAAAAATAGAACTATAGAAGTCGCAGAGATATACCTTTCTGAACGCTTCACTGAGTGAGTACAAAAAAATGGAGTGTAAAATAATTAAAAGTAAATTATTCATGAAATAATGCAGAGGAAATGCAAATAAGGAGAACATAGCAATTCAAATAATTCCACCTGTTCACGGATCTAGAAATGAAAAGCGACTCTTTACTACTTAAAACTGAGAGCACAACCTAGTGTTCGCATATTAATCTGGAAGTTTTTATACCCAGCTAAATATGTTGTCAGCTGCAGTATATCCCTTTAACTGACCAATACTCGCAAATCTATAATCAAATCACTAGGGAGAGAGAATAGCCCAGCCTTGGTTGTCTCTAAGCTCGACCTGCTGCAGACAATAAGCTCGAAAGATGGAATT
>NC_051386.1:23133842-23151342 GCF_015228065.2 Penaeus monodon | reverse complement strand
ACCCGGGCCACAGCATCAGCCATTCACACCTCACCTAGCCAGATGTGTGCAGTTTCCTCTTATAAGAAGCAGTCACAATTAGAGAAAAATAAGAGACCATCAACCTAAGGCCGAACTGGAAGCTCCACTCGGCAGTCTTCAGGTCAGCCTTGCCCCTCATGTGGCCGTGTACATGGCCCCTCTGACTGCCCCTCACGTGATTCTACTTGCCGTAATTGTGGGTGTAAGGGTCATTGGTCCAGTAGAGAGAAATGCCCCACTAAAGCTGCTCAGTGTAGGCACTGTAAGAAGCTGGGTCATTATGACAAGTGCTGCCACTCCAGATCTCGAGCCCACACAACTGCACAGCCAATGCCTGTTGTTGTGTGGCTGACATCATGCTTTCCACTGGTTCTCCTAGTCCCATCTGTATCCAGTTCATTCACGATAACAAGTCCTCTCATTTGCACATGTTACCAGACACAGGTGTGGACATTACTGTGATTGGAGAACATCTCACCTCCCTCAACATACCAAAGAGCAGTCTCTGAAAGATAACCACCTTTGCTACCCTTACAGCCGATGGCTCAGAGATGTCACCTGCCCTTGGATGTTTCAGCGTAACTTTGAGGCTCTGCAGGCAATCTTGCAAGGCCACAGTACAAGTCTACAGGCTCTGCAGGCAATCTTGCAAAGCCACAGTACAAGTCTACTAGGATATCTCAATGCATCTTCTCTCCTACAGTCACTGCAAGGCGTTGGCTATCATTCCTCTTTCGAAAGCCCATTCAACACGTTCAGCATGTTAACCATTGCACTCAGCTACCAAAATCTGCCACCGTTTCTCCAGCAGACTGTTTCCTCAAGGAGTTCAGTGATGTCCTGGTGTCAAAGGAAGACTTCCAGAATGTCGGGTCTGCCTCTGCGTATCCACCTGAACGAGGGTGCTGTCGCCTTTGCTGTACACACCCCTCGCCGAATCCCTCTTGCTTTCCAGCAGCAGGTCAAGGATGAGCTCCAGTCATTAGTCTGTCAAGGTATCATCAGTCCTGCTGGAGATTAACCTTCTGAGTGGTGTCACCCGCTAGTTGTCATCCCGAAGGATGTCGGTGTAAGGCTCACTATAGACCTCACAAAGCTTAATTGTCAAGTAGCACGCCCAAAGCACCCTGCCCCTTCATGACGCCGTTCACAGTGTCAGCCCATCATCCCGATTCTTCACCACCATGGACACCCTTCATGGTTATTGGCAACTCAAATTAGCGGAAGAGGATCAGCATCTAACAATGTTTATCACCCCTTGTGGACAATTCATGCGCTGCCGTGGCCCTATGGGATTTTCTGCCACGGGTGATGAATATTGCCTTCGCAGAGACATGGCACTCCAGGGCATTGAAAACTGTGTCAAGGTCATATTTGATGTTCTCCTGTATGATGAGGACCTATCTACTCACCTCCAGCAGATCCACCATACACCTTACCAGGTGCTGTGAGTTTGGCATCACTATGAACAAAGAGAAATTCCATGTAGCAGAGCCCTCAGTCCACTTCTGCAGGTACAACATATCATCTACAGGCATCTCACCTGACGAGAGTTGAGTCAGTGCTATACAGGATTTCCCTACTCCTACCAACATCAATGACCTCCGCTCCTTCATGGGCCTCGTAAACCAGCTCTCGCACTCTTTGCCTGACAAAGCAAGTGCCGCCCAGCCTCTCCATCCTTAGCTCAGCACAAAACGCTCTTTTGTCTGGACCCTGGATCATGAGACAGCCTTTTCCAAGGTCAAAAACCTGCTTATTAAGCCTCCAGTCTTGGTACATTTTGACCTTGCCCTACCAGTGATCCTCCAGACAGACGCCTCACGACTTAATGACATAGGATATGCCCTTCTACAAGAACATGGCCAGGGGAGGACCTGTCTTGTTCAATGTGGCTCCCATTTTCTAACCAATACAGAGACATGATACGCCATAATTGAGTTAGAGCTCCTCGCCACAGTATGGGCCATGACCAAGTGTAGGTATTACCTGTCCGGCCTACCCTCCCTCCCACATTAATGACAGATCATCGACTCTTGATCCCCATCCTCAACAACTACACCCTCGACGTGGTAGAAAACCCACAACTTCAACACCTCAAGGAGAAAATCTTACCATTATCTTCACAGCTGTCTGGCGCCCAGGCAAGGAGTTGTCAATCCCAGATGCCCTGTCACATGTGCCACTGAACCAACCTGCCTCCGAAGATGAGATTTTGTCTACCAAATCTGCCATACACCTGAGGTGCATTGTCAACGACGTCGCCACCGAGGAAGCCTAGGAATCATTGCATCAAGACACCGATCAGAACATTCAAGACCTTCAAAACGCCGCCCGGAATGACCCGGACTATATACGCCCACTCAACTGTGTCACATCAGGATTCCCTTTACATCAGTATGCGCGCCACTCCTCACTTCTTCCATAGTGGAAACTACGTGACAGCATCTATGCAGATGGAGAATTGGCCCTTTACAACCAGTCACCGTGGTGCGGATGCGGCTATTCGCAGGGAACGCCAAACGGTCTTCTGGCCAGGTATTGAAGCAGATATCAAGAGCACTGTCCAAGCCTGTGAGCCATGCCAGACCCTTCAACCTAGCCAAGAACAAGAGCCACTTCTTTCCAGGCCCTTCGAGTCTGTCTCTGCAGACTTTTTCAAGTCTCTGGGAAGGCTTTCCTGGTGATCACAGACAGACTGTCTGGGTGGCCTACCATCATTCCCTGCGGGACCGACACGTCTATGTCCAGGACTGTGAGCATGTTTTGTCGCTACTTCCATGAAGCTGGTGTCCCCATCCGCCTCCAGACAGATGGCGGGCCTCAGTTTTCCAGCTTGAAGTTCCAGTCCTTCATGTAGCGTTGGGCTGTCCACCATGTGATATCAACATCACATTATCCCTAGTCAAATGGCCATGCTGAGGCCGCTGTCAAGTCTGCCAAGTCACCAGGGAATTCGACTGTGGCCTGCTGGAGCTACGGAACATGCCCACTGCCACCCAGGTGCTATATGGCCACCCCCTCCGTACATGTGTCCCTAACCACCCTGCATCCTTCACCCAGGAATGGCAGGAACGTACAGAAGATTACGACCATCAAGCTGCAGCCCGTGCTGGCCATGTGAAAAGCCAGTACGATAAGTACGCATGCCCACTTCCCAAGTTGAGTGTTGGCGACCATGTCCGCATTCAGAATACACACACCCACCGATGGGACAAGGTTGGAGTCATCATGGGCTGCGACTGTAACAGGGATTATGAGGTGTGACTCCCAAGTGGCTGGGTGTGGTGGTGTAATCGTAGTTTTGCCCCCTCATGTTTACCATGCCTCTTACAAATCATTTAACTGTCAGAAATACAGATACACCAAGGTGGCCGGAAAAAGTACGATAAGTTCGTCATACCCCTTCCAAGTGGTTCCCACGCTGATCAGAAAAAACACTACCCTACCTGCGTTGAGTCACATGGGCTGCGAATAACAAAGCAGGCGTGACTCCCATCTGGTTTGTCGACTCTATTCGGGCCCCTTGCAGGTTTCGATCCCTCTGACACCATATCTGGTGAACAGACAAGGGGCTATACCCATTTCTGTGACCGGTCACTTCAGTGAATGGAAGAGACAAAATACTTCTCCTGCTCTCTTACAGTGCCTATAAGACGCATGGTAACCACCACCTGTGTTTATCCTCTCTTACGGGAGACTCTTCCACGGTGTGCGTGCTGGATCCCAATGATTACGGTGAGACAGGGGCTCCTGGAGGGTCTGAGGGATGCGCATGCCTGGTGCCCTGCAGAGCAGGGTGCCCTTTATTCTGGTTGACGAGGTGGCTTATCAAGGGCCCGGTCAGTGCATTGGTTTCAGAGACATGGCTGGGTTCAGCATGGCACTCTGCGTCCGGTAGGCCTAGTCTGGTACGGCGCATTAATACCGGTAATAATGGCTGTGTAAATTGCTTCAAGCACCTCTGTGGCTGGGTAGGAGAGTTCCTGGACCCATATACTTCCCTCGTTGGAGTCCATGTAGCCGGTGGCCGGGTGGGAGATTTTTGTAGAGACTAAAATTTAAGATCTAGCTCTCTCCCTGATGACCTATGCAATCTCCCGACCATTCCCTCTGGAACATCACATGTTGTCACTCTGGAACCACTTTCCAATACTTTTGCAGGAGGTGAATGGTATTCCAGCCAAAGGAGTGCAGAGATGGCGACTTTAACATGGACTGGAATCTTTTTAGATCAACTGCAGTATTTCAAGGATCTGTGAATGATTTCCAGTGTGTTCAAGATGCTGTTAATCTCTTCACATCACGAATTCACCTTGCAACAGAAGCATCCATTCCGAAAAGTAGCGGGCATTACTGTCGACCTCCAGTACCATGGTGGTCTGATGAATGCCAACAAGCTGTCAGAGCAAGGGAAGCTGCATTAAGGCAGTTGAAATGCCGCCCCAGCAATGTAATCTTGATTCATTACAAAAAGACCCAAGCTAAAGGAGGCCAGACGGACATCATGGAGACAGTATGTCTCCTCGATTAACTCTGGGACCCCCTTAGCATGGGTATGGGACAAGGTGTGTAAGATCGCTGGAAAGAGCACATCACTGTCACCACCTGCTTTGAAGATAGATGGCATAATCATCACAGACAAAAAAGATGTTGCTAATTAGCTACCTAAATCCATGGCAGAGCATCTTACACTGCCTGATTCTCCACTCTTCGGGCTAAACAGGAACGACACCCAGTGTCCTTCTTCAGTAGGACTGCAGCAGAACTTCCATACAACTTGCCATTTTTGTGCAAGGAGATGGACTCTGCTTTGCAGCTCTGTTGTAAGACTGCCCCAGGAAGTGACAATATTCCATACCAAATGATATCTCACTTACCGGAGTGTTCCCAGAATTCCTGTTGGACCTATTCAATAGGATCTATAGGAGGGTACAGTGCCATCCACATGGAAAGAGGCTATAATCATTCCTGTCCCTAAACCTGGCAAGGATGCTTCCACACCAGGAAATTACAGACCAATTTCTCTCACCAGTTGCATCTGCAAGCTGATAGAGAAAATGGTAAATTTCAGATTGACATGGCTGCTAGAAAAGGAAAACGTGTTGACCGCATATCAATATGGGTTTAGAAGATTGAGATCAACCACAGATGCACTTGTAAGGATGGAAACTGATATACAGAATTCCTTAGCACAGCAATGTCACATGTTAGCAGTCTTCTTTGACCTTGAAAAGACTTACGATACCACTTGGAAGCATGGCATATTCTTGAAGTTGTATGACATTGGTTTAAGAGGAGCATTACCTACCTTCATACAAAGTTTCCTTGCTAACAGGAAATTTAGAGTTCGGGTGGGGAACAGTTTCTCTAATCTGGAAGATCAGTTGGAAGGCGTCCCACAAGGGAGTGTCTTAAGTGTGACCCTGTTTGCCATTGCTATAAATGACATTATAAAGGTTGTTCCAAGTGCTGTCTCATGTAATCTGTATGTGGATGACTTTACACTGTACTGCTCAGGAGGAAGCTTACAGGATGTGCAAGGACACATGCAGGCTGCAATAAACCAGGTTGTACAGTGGGCAACATAATTGGGTTCAAACTTTCCACAAGTAAGACCATGGCTATACATTTCCACAAACAAGGAAAATTCCATCCTTCCCTCTATTTAGGAGCAAACCCACTGTAATTTGTCCAAGAGGTGAAGTACTTGGGTCTAATTCTTGACTCAAGGCTTACATGGGTGCCTCACATCAAACAGTTAAAAGTGAAGGCTACAAAACCACTTAGTATTTTGCGGGTTCTTTCACATCTATCTTGGGGTGCAGACCGCAAAACGCTTCTGCGGCTTTACCGAGCACTTATTTGTAGTAAGCTTGATTATCTGCAACTCCCACTGTCCAGATGTTGGACTCAGTTCATAATGAAACTCTCAGAACCTGTACAGAGACTTTCAGGTCTTCACCTGTGGAGTCCCTGTATGCTGAGACTACAAAGGATTCTGGGATCTCCTACATCCAGATTGGTTTTCAACCCCCTTGAGGATAGCAGATCCTATGGTAGGAGAATGAGGAATCTTGTGGAAGATCTTAATTTAAGTCTCACTAAGGTTCTGACTGTTGGAATTCCCCAATTCCCTCCTTGGACTAATCAAGTCGAGCTGGATTTGGTCGGAATTGGGAAAGTGGAGAGATCCAAAGCAGAAGTCAGAGAGAGATTTCTTCAGCACATTTTTAAGTACCAAGGATCAGATGCAATATATAAAGATGGTTCGAAATCTGAAAATGGTGTGAGCTTTGCAGCAGTGAGCAGAATATATTGTGACTCTCGTAGTGCCTTGCAAGCAATCAAGAGCTTAAACTCATCACATCCAATAGTGAGGGAGGTTCAAGATTGGCTTGCACTGATGTCAACACGTAAAAAGATATCTCTGTGTTGGGTGCCAGCGCATGTTGGTATCAGTGGGAATGAGCTAGCTGATCAGAAGGCCAAGGCAGCTGCCACACAGCCCATTGATGCTCGTTTTCCTTTCCCACACCGACCTGAAACCCAGCATCAGGGGTTGTCTTCGTGATAAATGGAAGGAACAATGGAGGCATACCTTCAGAAATAAACTGCAAGAGATTAGAGATGACCTTGGCAGTTGGGTGACTAGCATCCATCCCAACTGAAAAGTAGAAGTTGCATTAACAAGACTAAGAATCGGGCACACAAGACTGACTCATGAGCCGATGATGGCTAAAAGTCAAGCACTCAAGCACTTTGTGAGGGATGCCAAGAGCCATTATCGATCGCACATGTAGTGGAAAGATGATCAACATTCTCAGACCAAAGACGTATGAACTTGTCTCCCCCATATACACTGAAAAATGTATTGGGGGAGGATTGTGATATTAGTTTCCTTAGGGAGACTAATATTTTCAGTAAATTTAATTATGCATAATGTTTATGCAATATTTTTATGTACTTAGAGCATAATATTTAAGCTTTGGTTTTAAATATATTTATTGTTATTTGTAAGATATTTATCGATAGATTTTTAAAGTTTTAAACATTTGAATATTTCTATTTAACAAGGTATTCGGCGCTAATGACCTTATCTGTTGACGCAGCAGATAATTTTAAATAATCAATCAATCAATCTTATTTCGACCTCTTACATCCACAAAAGATACATGAGGACGAACAACATATACATGTGCAATCTTACTGTTATATTGAGATAAGAAGTGCCTGATGGTAAATATACCAAATTCACTTTTATATGCGAACTGGTGTTGAGACATATTCAGTGTACCCTGCATTAAATTATCTGGTATCTACGAGTGATTTAAACATGACGTAAATAACAGTCAGATGAGTGTGCACTACAAGCTGTGGTGACAGTCCGCCATGACCCAGAATGCTCGACCTGTTGATAAGCGTGATAGCTTCCCTGACGTCATTCACGAAGACAGAGTGATTTGGACTTTCATGACCCATTACATCAGATAACTCAAGATGCGTAAAATCATTAAATAACTTAACTATGTTAACTATGTTGTCAGCACCTCTACAGAGTCGGGTTTTGCACCATAACCTTTTCTTTTTGTTAATTTCCTGCCAAAGTTTCTTTTTGAATCGCCCTTAAAGTACAGCGCTAAGTTATTTGCGATAAAATGTTAGGGTACAACAGGCCATAACTTGGACTTCCTAAGTCCTGGCAAGTGAGGTAAGTTTCTCCATCCCGACTACGCAAGTCCTCGTGATCGTTTCTATCCAGGAACCTGTACATGATTGGTGCCACCATGTGCGGAATGTGTGCCCCCTGATGTCTGCAATGCTATCACTATACTCTGGGTGAGTTTATCTACTGGTGAATAATGGTTTATATCCTTACATCTCCGTGTACAGCATAAAATGTTGCTCTCATCTACGTACATATCTTTTTGTGTTAGTTCTGAGTCATGTAGGAAACACTGTGTCGGACACCACAAATTTCGTACTGTTTGATACCAGGGGAGAGACACTAATGGGGAAAGATTCTGCATATCAAGGGAAAATTATAAAGGTCTGTGATCTGAACCGACCAATTGATGCAAGACACAAATATGGTGAAAATGCAGAATCAATGTGTCAGGTACACACCTAGTGTGTCCTGTGGCATCACTCATACATATGTAAGTTTTACCTGGCACCAGCTCTTCACCACCCCACTATAACAGCATGGTCTGCAAAACTGCTGTGGAGCCTAGCGTAATAACAGTGCCTAATAGTCTAAAGCTAGACATTTCTTATGCAAATTGCTAGACTTCTGGTCTTTCTGCAGTAAGCTCCCTGTAGTCTGTAGGTGAACATGCATAAACTGAATGGGTTTTCGATAAAGAATTAAGTAAAGTTGACTCCTGCAATAGGGGTTAATTTCCTGAAGGCATACATCATGATTCTTTAAAAGTTATTTTATACGAAAGTCTGGCTTAGTCTGGTTGACCTGCAGTTAAAATTTGCAGGGCATTAAGGGGCATTGTATTGTTTAACGTTTATTGTCATTATACCTCTTCACAAGCAAACCACTCTCCCTCTGTCTGCGCCGGTTATCTCCTTCAAGCAACATGCAAGATACAGAAAGAGCCACGTCCTCAGTGCTGGTGCCACATCCATCGGGGCACTCAATCCACGTCCTATCACTGCAGGACGTCTGAGAGGACGGGCGCTCTTGGTCTCATGAGGTAGTTATCGGTGTTAATCTTGGTCGCGTCGCCCTCTTGAGTTCCTACACCGCCTCTGACGTACCTTTCTTCGCTGGTAATGTTGCTCAACCCAGTCTGAAGAGGATGAACCGCAGTCTGAGGACTCTTCATTCACACGAGGTCTTCCCGAAGGGCGGCGCCGCTTCTTCGCTTGGCGGCAGTTTCGTCGTCCGCGTCGCACGCGCTGATACGGTGTTCGACGGGGGCGATATCTCCAGCTTGGAGTCCAGTCGTCGCTCAGTAGCCCGTATCACGCTCATCTCCGAGTAGAGCAGACTCACGTGCCGATAAATAGCAACACAACAGCACGTTGTCGTTCGCGTTCTCGTACAGGAACATGACCACATCTGTGATTCCGTGCTCCTCTTCGTGGCACCACGGAATATTTTCGCTTCACTTAAATTCTTTAACTCTGCATACATAACTTTCCTCGTTTCTGCCACTTCGTCAGCAGTGTAGAAATCGCTGCATAACAATATAATATCATCATGCACCTTAAATTTGAATATATTGCCGAGGAAAAATAACAGACCGTATTCTGTACATTTTCGCTCACCAGCTGCATACGACGTGGTGAGGTGAGTCGCGTCTTCACCAACCATTATGACTTCGTCTAAAAAAGAAAAGAAAAGAAAAAAATAGTCAAGGCGAGCGAATTCTAATTCATGTTCTGCTTTCTGCTACACGGTTTGTAGCGATCATGCGTATCTTGTGTGCAATGAGCATATGAAACAGATTTCAAACAGGCAGTTCTCTGCATCGGGGTTAGGAATTGTGTCGTTGATTTGTCACTCAGATTCAGGTGTATTTTATAAAACTAAGTATTTTCCACGCCCAGCACGTTTTAAATATCATATACCTTTACAGACAGAATATTCGTGTCCCAATAATCGAAGTTTTTTTTTTTTTTTTTTTTTTTTTGACGAAGGCTGTCTATACCCTTCAAAATTGTCACTATTTTGAGGAAGAACGATCACTATGCACATACCGTACCGTTTTTTCTTTCTCTCTCTTCTTCCCCCCCTCTCCCTCTCCCTTCTCTCCCCTTTTTTTTTTTTTTTTTTTTTTTTTTTTTTATATTCCGTTTTTTTTTTAGTCTCTTTTTTTCTTTTATATATATATATATATATATATATATACTATTATAATTTTTATATGATATAAAGTATTTTATTTTACTATATTAATAATAATAAATAATAATTTAAGTATTATATTATGTATATATATATAGAAAATAAAAAAATATAAACATATAATACAGAAACAATTTTGCAGTTTAAATTTTGAAGAAAAATGTGTTTAAATGCATAACATTAAATTTAATTTTATTTTAATTAATAATTTGAGTGGTTTTTGATGAGATGTTAAAGGTAATAAAAAGAACATCAAAACTTAATAAGAAAAAAATTTAAAAACCAGTCCTAAAGGAAAAATATTTTAATATAATATAATTAATTTATTTACAATTAATGGGTTTAGGTTGTCCATATTTTAATTTATATTTATTTATGTCAATTTTAATAATAATTTTATTAAATTCATAATATATTATAATATATATATAAAATATAATATTATATATATAATATATATATAACTTAAACATCTTCGTGTTTAAAATAATGTAAAAAAAACCCCTTAGAAATAGATTTATTGAAATGTTAATAAATTTATTTTTATTTTTTTAATAAAAACAGGAAAACACCCCCCCAAAACCACCCAAAAACCCACCACTCAAAACAAACAAAACAAAAAATTATTTTTATTTTTTTATAATAAAAAAAGCAAAAACGACAAAAACAAAAATAAAACACCCCCCAAACAAATTTTATTAATATATAATATATTATTATATATATATATATATTATATTATTTATATATATATATTTTAAAATTTTAGATAATATATAATAAATAATATAAATAATATAAATGTTTGTATTTTATATTTTATATATAAATATATTATATATATCTATATATATATATATTTGTATGAGGGTGCATATATATGGGGTATGTTATAATGATATATATATATATTATTTTATATATATATTATATATAATATTTATAATATATATATTTATATATATATATATGATTATATTTATACATGTGTAGTGTATGTGTGCACGCATATATTTGGGATTTTAGGTGCATACATTTTACGTAGGTGTGCAATACATATATGTATGTGTATGTAAACTGTGTTTATGGTATGTTAGTTATTGTACTTTTCAATAAATATAATATATAATATATATATATAATCTATAATATTTTATATGTTATATATTATATATATACAATATATATATATATATATAAAATATTTTATATATATATATATATTATATATATATTATTTTATTATATGTGTGTTTCACTTATATGTATATGTAGGTACAATGTTGCACCTTCGGCAAACAGAAATACTCTATTATGGGAACGTGATCTTTTGGAGAAGTACACCTAGGTAGTAAACAGGAATTAGGGGTAGGTTTCTTGGTTCACAAACGCTTCGGAAAGGATATCGGGGGAATTCCATAGGGGTAAGCAAAAAAAGTGGCTTCGTAACAATAAAACTAAAATAACAGGTATAACTTCACGCCCAGTGCTCCAACCTGCAGCCATATTGATGAAGAAATAGAGAGCTTGAAGAAAATTAATTTAGCCAGTGGAAGAGGGAAAAACCCATCTTGCAATAATTAGAAGATATTAATGCTTAGATAGATAAAAAGGTAGGAGAAAGCGAAATCGCTTTTTGATGAGGCTCGATCCCCTAATATATTAATACTTTTTCGGAAAAAGACGAGTAAAAGTGACATGGAAATCGTCATATAACATCAGAAACGCAGTGACTTCAAATTTTCAAATAGGCGCGATATAGTGAAAAACGTGTAGCTACCACAATGGTCAGAGACGATATTAAATTACACCTCAGAAGGAAAAGGAATACACCTACGAAAACCACAGCCAAATTTAACTAACTTGAAGGCCAGGCCGAAAGAATTTAGCTTCAACATCCAAAACAGATACTCACTTCCCAGGGCAAAGACTTAACATTGACCAAATCAACAAACAATCCAAAGACATAATAAAGGAAGCGCACTTGTAGTAAGCGGTAAAACGACAAGCAGAGCTCCAGTAAGCTCTCGGTAGAAACTAAACAGCTTATGCAAAAACGTAGGGTGAAGAAAATACAGTAAAAAAGGATAAACTAGAATTATCTGAATAAACAGACTATATAGAAAAGGAAATCAGTGCAAGTGCACACACCAATCGCCGCATGCGAGTCCGTGGGTGCATCCATGCACACACGCATCGCCGCGCGAGTATGTGAGTACGCGCGCTGATTTACATAATTTTAGGTAAATCGAACCTAGATACGATGAAGTTCCTTGGGCAAGGAACTTCACCTCGATTGCCTATTTAGCCAGTGGGTGAGCAAGCTAGCCCAAGTCAGTGCTGGTCCCAAGCCCGGATAAATAGAGAGAATGATTACCTAAAAGGTAAGACCGGCACTCTCCATGGAAAGGAACTGGGGACCCTACCACGTACTCACTCCAAGATTATCACAACATAAAACTACAATTAAGTATCATGCTGTGACCACGGCGGCTCAAACATGAACCTACCGTTTTTGTCCTGGGTAAGACAATAAACTGAACCCTGGGGTTCCCTTGAACAAGGATAGCACCCTATTAGCTCCTTATACCAAGGTTACGGTGAAACTGTCGGCAGCAGGACAGTGGATATCTGGTGAAAACACCTTCAGTTCTACTGATTACTGGTTTCACCAAATAATATGTCTGGCGTATTACAGTGTAACTGTTTTAAAGCGGCTGAGATAGTTCCTCCTAGTTAGTTGGAGACTGCGAGTTGAGAAGGAGCCTGGGGATTCCACTCAACTTTTATTTTTCTCCTGACAAACTTCTACACCAATGATTAAGTACAGAATGATAATTCATACCACATCGCCCGTCGCGTGGGTAATCAAGGGGTGCGTTATTCAGTGGGCAACCAGGCTGACAATGTTAAATATGCATCTTGAAGACAAAGAAGATAAAGAAAACATGTCCAATTAAGAAACACATTAAAAATCGGAACGTGGAACGTAAGGAAAATGAAATGGATGGGTAAATTACATACTGTCTGTAACGAAATGGATAGATACAACATTCAAATACTAGGAATCAGTGAGACCAATTGGAAAAGTAATGGAAGTTTCAAATCTTTAAGAAAACAAGACAGTTTTTTCTGGAAAGAAAAAGGAAATTATAGTCACGGAGTTGCTATGATTCTCACGAAAAAAAACTGCAAATGCACTAATTGGGTACAGCCCAATAAATGATCGCATTATAAAAGTCAGAATACAAGCAAAACCTCATAACATTAGTATTATACAATGCTACGCACCAACCAACATTGCAAATGATGAAGAAATGGACAATTTTTATAACACTCTCCAAGATACCTTAGAAACAGTCCCTAACAGAGATGAAAAAGTGATCATGAGAGACCTCAACGCTAAAGTAGGATAAAATGATCTAAAAAATGACACCTGTGGAAAATTCGGCCTTGGAGATATAAATGAAAGAGGTAAAGATTTTATTGAATTCTGTAGTACAAATAATCTAGTTATAGCCAATACATTGTTCCAACACCACCCAAGACACTTGTACACGTGGTTTTCACCAGACAAAAGAACACGCAACCAAATTGACTACATTGTGCTGAACCAAAAATGGAAAAGTTGCATAAAAAATGCCAAGACTAGACCTGGTGCCGACTGCAACAGTGACCACCAACTGCTAACTATCGACTTTAAAATAAGACTCAAAAAGATGGAGCGTCCAACACCACCTCTAAAGCTCGACTACAAAACTCTTGATAACAATTACAGAATTACAGTGTCAAATAAATTTGAAGTACTCAATAAATGTGAAGATGATAAAACACCAAATGAGTTGTGGGAAGGAAAAAAACTATTGCCAAAAAGAAAGACAAATTCCCCCTAGATATCTAAAAAAACACTAAGTGAAATTGAAACAAGATGCCTAAAATCAAAGGGTATCAATAATCCAGTTGAAAAGGTAATTTCAAAAACAAATCAAAAATTCAAAGATTATTGCGACAAGATAGGAAAAATATTTAAATGAACATTGCCAGAGAATTGAAAACTGTTCTATCAATAAGACAACTAAAGAACTCTACCAAGGAGTACGAAACATCACACGAAAATTTAAACCTACAATGGACACTATCAAAACTGAAGATGGACTTGTTTTATGTGATGGAAAAAAGTCAAAGATAGATGGAATCAATATTGTTCCACCTATACAAAAAGAATAAGATCTAACACAACATTAATAAGACTCAATGACAGCGAAGATGAACCACCGCCACTGCTAGACGAAGTTATAAAAGCCATAAAAAATTAAGAATAACAAGAGCCCGGGAATAGATGAAATAACAGCAGAACTAATCAAGAATGCTGGCCAAAGTGTTGAATACTTCTACTACAAACTATGTACAAAAATATGGAATAAAAGATGTGCCAGAAGACTGGGTAAAATCAGTCTTTACTCCCATACCTTTAAAGGGTGACGCACTCCAATGCAACAATAACAGGACAATTGCATTAATAAGTCACAGCAGCAAAATTTTGTTGAAAATTATTGAAAGAATGAAGTTGAAGTTAAGAGAAGAAATTGCAGACGAACAAGCAGGTTTTCGCCCTGGAAAAGGTACCAGAAACCAGATTCTAAATCTAAAATTGATCATAGAGAAACACAGAGAACATCAAAAAGACCTATACCTGTGTTTCATCGATTGCTTGAAAGCTTTTGATACTATTATCCTCTGGAATAACATGAAGGATATGAAGTTTCCAAAACACATCATCCAACTAGTAAAAGCTATGTATGACCAACAACAAGCAACTGTAAGAACCACTTATGGGTTAACAGAATGGTTCGAAGTCAAACAAGGAGTGCACAGGGTTGCATTCTGTCTCCGCACCTCTTTAACATATATTCTGAAACAATTATGAGAGGTGCTCTAGATAATTTTGAAGGAACTGTAGATGTTGGAGGATACAAAATATCAAATCTAAGGTACACCGATGATATAGTGTTGGTTGCCAGCAGTATCACTGAACTACAACTACTAGATAAAGTTAGAGAAGCAACTGAAAAGGCTGGCTTGTTTCTTAATGCCAAGAAAACTAAGATCATGAAGATTCGCAAGATAACCGTGTAATGAAAAATGATGAACATGTTACAATCAATGGAATGATTGTGGAAAATGTGAAAGAGTTCACTTATCTTGGAGCTGTTTTAACTAATACATATGACGATTCACCGGAGATAAAAAGAATTGCCATTGCCAAAAATGCCACAGTTGCTCTCAATAACATCTGGAAAGACTGAAGCATTACCTAACGGACAAAGCTGAGGTTATTTAACTCATTAGTTTTCCCAATTGCATCATATGGTTCTGAGTGTTGGGTGCTGAAGAAGATAGACAAGAAATAGATCAATAGTTTTGAAATGTGGTGTTACAGACGAGTACTGCGTATTAGCTGAACAGAGAAGAAGATGAATGATGAAGTGCTGAGAAAAATAAATTGTCAAGACCGGCTGTTGGACATCTTGAACAGGAGGAAATTAAAAATTTATTGGTCATGTGATGAGAAGTAAAAGTATTGAGAAAGACTTGCTGACAGGGATAGTGATAGGAAATAGAGGAAGAGGCAAACCGAAGACAAGACTGAGCGACAACATCAAAGATATTTGCGGGCTGTCGATGGTACAAGTGGAAAGGAAAGCGTAAGATCGAGTTGAGTGGCGAAGGATGGTGGAGAGGTCCACGGCTGCTCAAACATGAGCTTACCGTTATTGATGATGTTATAGAAAAGGGAGAGGGAGGATGTATGGAAATTCAATGCTCAAAAAATAAATGAAACAGTGATTTCACGTATCAGCATGAAAGCAGCTACAAAGATATTTGGAACAGGTAAGCGCGGTAATTAGAGATGTACCTAGCATTGCAGCAGTTAAAATAAAAAGAGCGCTTAAAGGCGTGGAGAGAGGGGAAACACCAGAAGACGAATTAGTATAGACCTTATAACAGATGCAGGAGAAACTGCAAGAATGAAACTAGCCAGTCATTTCAACATATGCCTTATCAGAGAGCCATACATAAAATAGGATATAAAAGGATCTAAAGAGAGAGAGAGAGAGAGAGAGAGAGAGAGAGAGAGAGAGAGAGAGAGAGAGAGAGAGAGAGAGAGAGACAGACAGACAGACAGACAGACAGACAAACAGATAGACAGACAGACGCAGACAGACAGTTAGACAGACAAACAAACAGACACACAGACAGAGACAGAAACAGACAGACATTCAGACAGAAAGAGAGGGGGTAATCAGCAGACCAACAGACTGACAGACAGGTAAATAGACAGGGAAACACAGAGAGAGGGGGGGGGGGAGGAAAAGAAAGAGAATGAGGGGGCAACCAGCAAGCAGCCGCTTGATGAGCCATGTCGCGGCTGTTTGTCTGAGACCGTCCGCCAACCATTAATGAAACCGAGGCGTATTAACCCCTCTGTATACATGTATTCGTTTGTTTGCCCTGCAGAATTTGGAACTAAAACACGACGCCGATAGAAACAGCATGGGAAGGTTATTACTAATTTAAGTTTGAATCCAAAACGAGATGAAATATTTAATCAAAGGCAATATGTCCTGTCGTATATTGCAATAGATATTTGCGTTTTTCATTGTTTAGAAATGAAACTAATTAACATGACAATTTGCCAAATGTAGGCTATGCATATGGATGTGCACGTATGTGAAAATGTTTACGTAGGAATGCACATGAAATGAATATGTTTATCTATATTTTTTTATGTATATCTACCCGTCCATCTGGATATCTACTTATGTCTCTATCTACACATGCAATGTATCCACTACGTATTTATCTATCTATATTTCTGTTCATCTACACACACACACCACACCCCACACATCCCCACAAACACACACAAACACCACACAAACACACACACACACACACACACACACACACACACACACACACACACCCCCACACACACACACACACACACACACACACAACACCAATCAGAGCAATTTCACTATTGTATACATATGATGTGCTCAGGAAGCTTTTAGCTGCTCATAATATCTTTCACTTTTCCATAAGCGAGCCTTTGTTGATAACTGCGCAAGTCAATGAGAAACTGTCTACTTGAGTTTAGATGTACAGGGATTAGTCCATGTTCTTCTTGAATAGACATTTTCTTTGTTATTGCGTATTATTGAAGAACATGTTGGATCGTTTAAAGAACACCTGCAATTTACCAGCCTCGCACTCCCTTCTGTCAACCTTCTGCCAACATTCTACCATTCTAAAAGTAAACCAGCAAAAAACATTATCTCCCTGGCGTGGGAGTCTGCGTGGGTCGGAGACGCAAAGATGAACTCATTGGGCATTCAAGACGGGTCCCTATTCCTTTTCCGTCTTGCTTCATTCACCACTATGCTACCTTGAGCTGCAATAGATAAGAACCTCGTTTTAATTTCTGAATGAAATATCTCCTGCAGGAATACTGCAAAGATGTATGTGTATAACAAAATCTGTAGATGTGTCAGAGTAGAATGTAGAAAGCAAATCAACTATTTCGCCGACTCAGCATCCAAGCCTTGA
>NC_051386.1:23117573-23131242 GCF_015228065.2 Penaeus monodon | reverse complement strand
CTGTTTCTTTTTTTTGGAATCGTCTAGCAGTGGGGGTGGTTCATTTTCGCTGTATTGAGTTAATTAATGTTGTTGTTAGATCTTTTTTTTTTTGTATAGGTTGGAACAATATTGATTCCATCTATCTTTGATTTTTTTTCCATCACAAAAACAAGTCCATCTTCAGTTTGATAGTGCCATTGTGGGTTTTAAATTTTCGTTGTTGATGTTTCGTACTCCTTGGTAGAGTTCTTTAGTTGTCTTATTGATAGAACAGTTTTCAATTCTCTGGCAATGTTCATTTAAATATTTTTCCTTATCTTGTCCAATAATCTTTGAATTTTGTATTTTGTTTTTTGTAATTACCTTTCAACTGGATTTTGATACCCTTTGATTTTAGGCATCTTGTTTCAATTTCACTTAGTTTTTTTTTAAAGATATCTAGGGGGAATTTGTCTTTCTTTTTGGCAATAGTTTTTTTCCTTCCCACAACTCATTTGGTGTTTTATCATCTTCACATTTATTGAGTGCTTCAAATTTACTTGACACTGTAATTCTGTAATTGTTATCAAGAGTTTTGTAGTCGAGCTTTAGAGGTGGTGTTGGACGCCCCATCTTTTTGAGTCTTATTTTAAAGTCGATAGTTAGATTTGGTGGTCACTGTTGCAGTCGGCACCAGGTCTAGTTTTGGCATTTTTATGCAACTTTTCCTTTTTGGTTCAGCAAAATGTAGTCAATTTGGTTGCGTGTTTTTTTGTCTGGTGAAAACCACGTGTAAAAGTGTCTTGGGTGGTGTTGGAACATTGTATTGGTATAACTAGATTATTGTACTACAGAATTCAATAAAATCTTTACCTCTTTCATTATACTCCAAGGCCGAATCTTCCACAGGTGTCATTTTTTAGATCATTCTCTCCTACTTCGGCGTTGAGGTCTCCCTTTATCATTTTTTCATCTCGTTAGGGACTGTTCAAAGGTATCTTGGAGAGTGTTATAAAAATTGTCCATTTCTTCATCATTTGCAATGTTGGTTTGGTGCGTAGATTGATAATACTAATGTTAGGAGACTTTGCTTGTTTTCTGACTTTTATAATGCGATCATTTATTGGTCTGTACCCAATTAGTGCATTTGCAGTTTTTTTTTGGAGAATCATAGCAACTCCGTGACTATAATTTCCTTTTCTTTTCCCGAAAAAAAATGTCTTGTTTTCTTTAGTTTGAAACTTCCATTACTTTTCCAATTGGTCTCACTGATTCCTAGTATTTGAATGTTGTATCTATCCATTTCGTTACAGACAGTATGTAATTTACCCATACATCCTTACGTTCCACGTTCCGATTTTTAATGTGTTTCTTAATTGGACATGTTTTCTTTACTTCTTTGTCCTTCAAGATGCATATTTAACATTGTCAGCCTGGTTGCCCCCTGAAACGCTCCCTTGATTACCCACGCGACGGGCGATGTGGTATGAATTATCATTTCTGTATTTAATCATTGGTGTAGAGGTTTGTCAGGAGAAAATAAAAGTTGAGTGGAACCCCCCAGGCTCTCTCAACTCGCAGTCTCCAACTAATAGGGGGAACTATCTCAGCCGCTTTAAAACAGTTACACTGTAATCGCAGACATATTATTGGTTGAAACCAGTAATCAGTAGACTGAAGGTTTTTCACCAGATATCCACTGTCCTGCTGCCGACAGTTTCACCGAAACCCTTTGGTATAAGGAGCAATAGGGTGCTATCCTTGTTCAGAGGAACCCCAGGGTTCAGTTTTTTGTCTTACCCAGGACAAAAACGGTAGGTTCATGTTTGAGCCGCCGTGGTCACAGCATGATACTTAATTGTAGTTTTATTTGTGATAATTTTGGAGTAAAGTACGTGGTAGGGTCCCCATTTCCCCTTTCCAGGAGAGGGGCCGGTTTCCCTTTTTGGGTAATCATTCTCCTATTTATCCGGGCTTGGGCCCAGCATGACTTGGGCTAGCTTGCTCACCCACTGGCTAAATAGGCAATCGAGGTGAAGTTCCTTGCCCAAGGAACTTCATCGTATCTAGGTTCGATTTTTCCCAAATTATGTAATCAGCGCGCGTACTCACATACTCGCGCGGGGATGCGTGTGTGCATGGATGCACCCACGGACTCGCATGCGGCGATTGGTGTGTGCACTTGCACTGATTTCCTTTTCTATATAGTCTGTTTATTCAGATAATTCTAGTTTATCCTTTTTTACTGTATTTTCTTCACCCTACGTTTTTGCATAAGCTGTTTAGTTTCTACCGAGAGCTTACTGGAGCTCTGCTTGTCGTTTTTACCGCCTACTACAAGTGCAGCTTCCTTTATTATGTCATTGGATTGTTTGTTGATTGGTCAATGTTAAAGTCTTTTTCCTGGGAAAGTGAGTATCTGTTTTGGATGTTGAAGCTAAATTCTTTCGGCCTGGCCTTCAAGTTAGTTAAATTTGGCTGTGGTTTTCGTAGGGTATTCCTTTTCTTCGAGGTGTAATTTAATATCGTCTCTGACCATTTGTGGTAGCTACACGTTTTTCACTATATCGCGCCTATTTGAAAATTTGAAGTCACTGTCGTTTCTGATGTTATATGACCCATTTCCATGTCCACTTTTACTCGTCTTTTTCCGAAAAAAGTATTTAATATATTAGGGGATCGAGCCCATCAGAAGCGATTTTGCTTTCTCCTACCTTTTTATCTATCTAAGATTAAAAATCTCTCATAATTATTGCAAGATGGGGTTTTTGCTCTTCCACTGGCTAAATTAATATCTTCAAGCTCTCTATTCTTCATCAATATGGCTGCAGGTTTGGGACACTGACGTGAAGTTATACCTGTTATTCAGTTTTTTTGTTACTGAAGCCACTTTTTCGCTTACACTATGGAATTCAACGATATCCTTTCCGAAGCGTTGTGAACCAGAAAACCCACCACTAATTCCTGTTTAACTACCTGAGGTGTACTTCTCCAATAGATCACTTCCCATAATAGAGTATTTTTTGTTCGCCGAAAGGGCAACATATTACCTACATATACATATAAGTGAAACACATAAATATTATATATATATATATTTTATATATATATATATATATATATATATATATATATATATTTATATATATATATATATATATATATATATATATTATATATATTATATTAATATATTGTAAAAGTACTTAACTATACAACCTAAAAGTTATACATACCATACATATATGGATGCACCCCTATAATTTGACCTTAAAAAACCCAAATATATGCGTGCACACAACACCTACACATTATAAATATAATCATATATAAATATAAAATAATATAAAATAAATTTTTATATATATATAAATATATAAATTTAAAAAATACAAATAATATGCACCCCATACAAATATTTAAAAATATAAAAAATATAATATATTTTATAATATATAATTATTATATATATATTGTATATATATAAATTTTATTTTTAAAATAATTATATATATATATAAAACATATATATATATATATAAAATATAAAATATATATATATAATATATATTATAATAATATTAAATATTTATTTTTATTTTATTTTTATCACAAAATATTATCTTTTTAACATATTATATCATATATATTATATATATATATATTTTAATATATATATAATATTATAATTTTTATGTTGTGTGTGTGTGTGTGTGTGTGTGTGGTGGTTGTGTGTGGTGTTTTGGGGTGTGTGTGTGTGGTTTGGGGGCGTGTGTTTTTGTATGGGAAAAAAACCCCCACTGCAAAAACTAAATTTATTTAACATTTCATAAATTAGTTTTTTGAGTGTGGGTTTTTCTTTTTCCCTGGTATTAACAGGAAGAGGGTTTTACCGTTCATATATATATAATATATATAATATATATATATAAAATATATATATATATATATATATAAATATATATATATTTTATATATATATATATATATATATATATATATATATATATATATATATATTTGGCATGATCTGGTAAATCTTGACCTCTCATCCTAACAGATTTGACCTTAACATGAAATATTAAAAGAAACCAGGAGTGGCAAACCACTGAACCACCCTTCCTGAAAAAACCATTCAACGTTGAATGTATTGCATTAACCACATTTTGTCTTCCAATTATTATGTAACTTGTTTTCAAAATTGTTTCTGTATTATATGTTTCTGATGTTCTTTGTATTTCTCTTATTTAATACATACATACATACATCATATATATATATATATAATATATAATATTATATTATATATATATATATATAACCCCAACATACAACAACATACATACATACATACATATACACACTTTAAAATTTTTTATATATATGTATATAATTTTATATATATATATATATATTATATATATTTTATTATAATTTACTATCTATCTATCTATCTATCTATCTATATATATATATATATTATATATAATATATATATTATATATAATATATATATATAGAGAGAAAAGAGAGAAAAGAGAGAGAGAGAGAGAGAGAGAGAGGGGGGGAAGAGGGAGAGGGAGAGGGAAGAGAAGAGAGAGAGAGAAAGAAAAAACGGTACGGTATGTGCATAGTGATCGTTCTTCCTCAAAATAGTGACAATTTTGAAGGGGATAGACAGCCTTCGTCAAAAAAAAAAAAAAAAAAAAAAAAACTCATTTTTGGGGCACGAATTTCTGTCTGTAAAGGATAGAATTTAAACGTGCGGGCGTGGAAAATACTTAGTTTTATAAAATTTTCACCTGAATTGAGTGACAAATCAACGACACAATTCCTCCCCCCGATGCAGAAGAACTGCTGTTTGAAACTGTTTCATTGCTCATTGGGACACAAAATACGCAGATCGCTACAAACGGTAGCAAAAGCAGAACATGAATTAGAATTCGCTCCCTTGCTTTTTTTTTTTTCTTTTCTTTTTTAGACGAAGTCATAATGTTGGGAAGACGCATCACCCCACCACGTGTTCCTGGTGAGCGAAAATGTACAGAAAACGGTCTGTTATTTTTTCCCCGGGAATAATTAAATTTAAGGGGCATGATGATATTAATTGTTTTGCACGATTTCTACACTGGACGAAGTGGCAGAAACGAGGAAGTTATGTAGCAGAGTTAAAAATTTAAATGAAGCGAAAAATTCCGTGGTGCCACGAAAAGGGGGCACGGAACCAGTGTGGTCATGTTCCGTACGAGAACCGAACGACAAAAGTGCTGTTTTGTTGCTATTTATCGCACGTGATCTGCTTATCGGGGAGAGCGTGATACGGGGTACTGAGGACGACTGGGCTCCAAATGGAGATATGCCCCCTCGAACCCGTATCAGGCTGCGACGCGGCGACAAACTGCCGCCAAGCGAAAAAGCGGCCCGCCCTTCGGAAGACCTCGTTTAAATGAAGAGTCCTCGACTGGGTTTCACCCTCTTCAAAAGGGGGTTGAGAACTTACCAGCGAAAAGGTACGTAAAGGGGCGGTGGAACTAAGGGGCGACGGCCCAAAGTTAACCCGATAAACCCAAAACCAAGGCGCCCTCCTCTCAGACCCCTGCGTGATGGACTGGATTGAGTGCCCGAGGGTGGCACCAGCACGAGGAGTGGTCCGGACGATGTGCTTGAAGGGAGAAAAAGGCCAACGAAAAATGGTTTGCTTGAAAGAGGTAAAGACAAAACTTTTAAAAAATACAAAGCCCTAATGCCTCAAATTTTAACTCAGGTCCCCCATAACCAAATTTTCGAAAAATACTTTAAAAATCAGGGAGCCTTCGGGAAAAATTCCCCCCTTTGCAGGAGGCAACTTTATTAATTTTTAAAAAACCCATTAGTTTTTTCAGTTCACCTAAAAGACAAAGGGAGTTATAGAAAGCCAAAAATCTGTTTGAAAAGAAAAGCTTTAACTATTAGGCACGTTATTGCAGGCCCACAGATTTTGCAACCCATGCTTTATGGGGGTGGTGAAGAGCGGTCCAGGTAAAAACTTACATATTATGATGACCACAGGACAACTAGGTGTGTCCCTGACACATTGTTTCTGCATTTTACCATATTGTGTCTTGCATAAATTGGTCGGTTCAAAAAGACCTTTTAATTTTCCCTTGATATGCAGAATTTTTTCCCCATATGCTCCCCGGGTATCAAACAGTGAAATTTGGGGTGCCGACACGTTTCCCTACATGACTCAGAACTAACACAAAAAGATTTTACTAGTTTGGAGCAACTTTATGTGTACACGGAGATGAAAGGATATAAACCATTATTCACCAGTAGAAAAACTCACCCAGAGAAGTGAACATTGCAGAAAAGGGGGGCAACATTCCCGCACATTGCCCCAATCATGTACAGTTCCTGGTAGAAACGATCACGGGACTTGCGTTCGGGTGGAGAAATTCCCTCACTTGCCAGGATTAGGAAGTCCAATTAGGCCGTTGTACCCTAACATTTTTTTGCAAATAACTTAGCGTTTGTACTTTAAGGGCGTTTCAAAAAAAAATTTTGGCGGGAAAATTTACAAAAAAAAAGGGTTTTATTGCAAAACCCCCGTGGGGTGCTGAAACAATTTTAACATAGTTAAGTTTTTTAATGATTTTAGCATCTTGATTATCTGTGTAAGGGGTCATAAAAGTCCAAAATCATCTGTCTTCGTAAATACGTCAGGGAAATCACGCTTATCAACAGGTGAGCATTCGGGTCAGGGCGGACTGTCCCCACAGCTTGTATGCCCTCATTGACTGTTATTTACGCATTTTAAAAATCACCGTAGATACAGAAAAATTTAATGCGGGTACAGAATATGTCTCAACCCAGTTCGCAATAAAAGTGAATTTGGTTATTACCATCAGGCACTTTTATTAAATATAAACGAAGATTGCACATGTATAGTTGTTCGCCTATGTACTTTTGTATGAAAGGGGTCGAAAAAAAATTGTTTGTTTGATTTTTTAAAATTTATCTCTGCTAACGTAAGGTCTTTTAGCCGAATCCCTTGTTAAATAAAAATATTCAAATGTTTAAAATTTTAAAAAATCTATCGATAAATACTTACAAATAACAATAAATATAAAAACCAAAGTTAAAAATTAGCTCTAAGTACATAAAATATTGATAAACTTTATGATAATAAATTTACTGAAAAATTGTCTCCCTAAGGAAACTAATATCCCATCCTCCCCCAAACTTTTTTTCAGGTATATGGGGGAGACAAGTTCTACGTTTTTTGGTTGAAATTTTGATATCTTTCCACTACATGTGCGATCATAATGGTTTTTGGCATCCCTCACAAAGTGCTTGAGGTTTACTTTTAGCCTCAGGGCTCATGAGTCGTCTTGTGTGCCCGTTTCTTAGTCTTGTTAATGCAATTCTTTTTCATTTGGGATGGATCTAGTCACCCAACTCCCAAAGGTCATCTCTAACCTTGCATTTTTTTCTGAAGGTTGCCCCCATTTTTCCCTTTCCTTTATCACGAAGACAACCCTGATGGGGGGTTTCGGGTTCGGTGGGGGAAGGAAAACGGCATCAAGGGTGTGTGGCAGCGCCGGGCCTTCTGATCAGCTACCATTCCCACTGATACCAACATGCGCTGGCACCCAACACAAAAATTTTTTTTACGTGTTCATCAGTGCAACCCAATCTTGACCTCCCCACTATTGGATGTAGAGTTTAAGCTTTTTGATTGCTTCAAGGCCTACGGGGGTCCAAATATTCTGCTCAGTGAAAAGCTCACCCCTTTTCAGATTTCAAACCATTTTTATAATTGCTCTGATTTTGGTCTTAAAAATGTGTAAAGAATCTCTCTCTGATTTCTGTTTTTGGATCCCCACTTTCCAATTCCCCCAAATCCAGCTCGCTTGATTAGTCCAAAAGGAGGAATGGGGAATTCCAACAGTCAAAACCTTTAGTGAGACTTTTAAAATTTAAAATTTCCACAAGATTCCCATTCTCCTACCATAGGATCTGCTATCCCCCAAGGGGTTGAAAAACCCAAACTGGATGTAGGGGATCCCAGAATCCTTTGAAATCTCGCATACAGGACTCCACAGGTGAAGACCTGAAAGTTCTGTACAGGTTCTGAAGTTTCATTAGAACTGAGTCCAAATCTGGCAGTGGGGGTTGAGATAATCAAGCTACTACAAAAAATGCCGGTAAAACCGCAGAAGCGTTTTGCGGGCTGCACCCCCAAAATAATGTGAAAGAACCCCCAAAATACTAAGTGGGTTTTTTAGCCCTTTACTTTTAACTGTTGAGTGAGGCCCCTGAAACCTTTATCAGAATTAGACCCCAAATACTTCACCTCTTGACAATTTCATGGGTTTTTCCTAAATAGAGGGAAGGATGGAAATTTTTCCCTTTTTTTGGAAAAGTATAGCCCCTGGGCTTACTTGTGGAAAGTTTGAACCCAATTTGTTGCCCCCGACAAACTGTTTATTGCAGCTGCATGTGTCCTTGAAAATCCTGTAAGCTTCCTCCTGAGCGTACAGGTAAGTCATCCACAACGATTCATGAGCAGCAATTGGAAAAACCTTTAATTCATTTATAGCAATGGAAACGGGTCACCTTAAGACACTCCCTTGTGGGGCGCCTTCCAACTGATCTTCCAGATTAGAGAAAAGTTCCCCACCCCAAATCTAAATTTTCCGTTAGCAAGGAAAATTTGTATGAAGGGAGGTAATGCCCTCTTAAAACCCAAAGCATAAATTCAAGATATGCCATGCTTCCCAAAGGGGTCGTAAGTCTTTCAAGCAAGAAGACTGCTAACATGTACTTTCTTTTGGTAAGAATTCTGTATATCAGTTTCATCTACAAGTGCATCGTGGGTTTTCTCAATCTTCTAAAAACCCCTTGATATGCGGTCAACACGTTTTCCCTTTTTTAGCAGCCTTCAAACTGAAATTTACCTTTTCTATCAGCTTGCAGTGCAAATGGTGGGGGAAATTGGTCTGTAATTTCTGGGTGGAGCATCCTTGCCAGTTTTTTGGGACAGGAATGATTTTTACCTCTTTCCATTGGATGGCCTGTACCCCCCCTATAGATCCTATTAAAAGGCCAACAGGAATTTGGGAACACTCCGGTAAGTGAGATATCATTTTGGGTTTGGGAAAATCGCACTTCCCGGGGGGAGTCTTTCAAAAGAGGCAAAGAGAGTCCTCCTTGCACAAAATGGGAGTTTATGGAAATTCGCTGCAGTCTACTGAAGAAGGCACTGGGTGTCGTTTCCCGTTTAGCCCGAAGAGGGAGAATCAGGCAGGTAAGATGCCCCTCCATGGATTTAGGAGCTAAATTTGCAACATCTTTTTGGGCGTATGATTATGCCATCTATCTCAAAGAGGTGGTGGGCGTGATGTGCTCTTTCCAGCGATCTTACACACCTTTCCCATACCCATGAAGGGGGTCCCCGAGTTAATCGAGGAGACATACTGTCCCATGATGCCGTTCTGGCCCCCTTTAGCTTGGGTCTTTTGTAATGAAACAAGTTACATTGCTGGGGGGGCATTTCAATGCCTTAAAGCAGTTCCCCCTTTCTTGACAGCTTTTTGGGGATTTATCGACCACCATGGTACTGGAGGTCGACAGTAATGCCGCTACTTTTTGGAAGGATGCTTCTGTTTTCAAAGGGGAATTTTGAGTGAAAGTTAACAGCTCTTGAAAACACTGGGAAACATAAAGACTTTAAATACGCAGTTTATCTAAAAAAAATTCCAGTCCATGTTAAAGTCGCCATTCTGAATCCTTTTTCTGGAAAAACCATTCACCTCCCGCAAAAATATTGGAAAATGGGGTTCCCGAGTGCAACATGTGATGTTCCAGAGGGAATGGTCGGGAGATTGAAATAGTCCCTCAAAGTAATCCCCCAAAGAGGGGAAGCTATAGTTGGGGCTCAAAAACTCCCAACGGCCACAGGGGTAATGAAGAAATATACACAGCCACTATTACAGTATTAATGGCAGTCGCAGGACCTAGGCACTACCGACTGAAGAGTGCCTGCTTGACCCTAGCCATTTTTGACCAACCAATTGACTTGACCGGGCCTTGATCAAGCCAGCCGTCTAACCAGAATAAAGGACCGCTAACTGCAGGGCGCAGCGTGCAGCATCGCTCAACCTCCAGGACTCCTGTCTCCTGGTAATACGGGATGCCACGCACGGCAAACACACGTGAGAGAGTTCTCCCTGGTCAAAGATGGAATAAACCAGGGGTGGGTGCACCATCTCCTCTCATAGGCCTTAGTGCACCAGGAAGCTATTTTGTCTCATCCCTCACTGGTGACCCCTCCAGTATGGGTAGCCCCCTTGTCTGGTTCACCAGATCATTGGGACCTCAAGCACCCCCACCGCGGCAAGACGGCTCCCGTTAAGAGAGGTCGAAATAACAGGTAGGTGGTTTAGCCTGCTGTTTATTGGACATCTGTACAGAGAGCAGGAGAGGGTAACAGTTGGTCTGTCTTCTCTCCAGCTTGTGGGACCACTGAAGGGAGGTAGTAGACAAAAACTTGAGGGTAATTATTGTCACCTTGGGTGTATCTGTTTTACAGACCAAGTAGAAATGGTTGTACAGAGGCATAGGTAAACATGATGGGGCGCAAGAAACTACGATTACACCACCACACCCAGCCACTTGGGAGTCACACCTCATAATCCCTGTTACAGTCGCAGCCCATGATGACTCCAACCTTGTCCCATCGGTGGGTGTGTGTATTCTGAATGCGGACATGGTCGCCAACACTCAACTTGGGAAGTGGGCATGCGTACTTATCGTACTGGCTTTTCACATGGCCAGCACGTGCTGCAGCTTGATGGTCGTAATCTTCTGTACGTTCCTGCCATTCCTGGGTGAAGGATGCAGGGTGGTTAGGGACACACGTACGGAGGGGGTGGCCATATAGCACCTGGGTGGCAGTGGGCATGTTCCGTAGCTCCAGCAGGCCACAGTCGAATTCCCTGGTGACTTGGCAGACTTGACAGCGGCCTCAGCATGGCCATTTGACTAGGGATAATGTGATGTTGATATCACATGGTGGACATCCCAACGCTATGAAGGACTGGAACTTCAAGCTGGAAAACTGAGGCCCGCCATCTGTCTGGAGGCGGACAGGGACACCAGCTTCATGGAAGTAGCGACAAAACATGCTCACAGTCCTGGACATAGACGTGTCGGTCCCGCAGGGAATGATGGTAGGCCACCCAGACAGTCTGTCTGTGATCACCAGGAAAGCCTTCCCAGAGACTGAAAAAGTCTGCAGAGACAGACTCGTAGGGCCTGGAAAGAAGTGGCTCTTGTTCTTGGCTAGGTTGAAGGGTCTGGCATGGCTCACAGGCTTGGACAGTGCTCTTGATATCTGCTTCAATACCTGGCCAGAAGACCGTTTGGCGTTCCCTGCGAATAGCCACATCCGCACCACGGTGACTGGTTGTAAAGGGCCAATTCTCCATCTGCATAGATGCTGTCACGTAGTTTCCACTATGGAAGAAGTGAGGAGTGGCGCGCATACTGATGTAAAGGGAATCCTGATGTGACACAGTTGAGCGGGCGTATATAGTCCGGGTCATTCCGGGCGGCGTTTTGAAGGTCTTGAATGTTCTGATCGGTGTCTTGATGCAATGATTCCTAGGCTTCCTCGGTGGCGACGTCGTTGACAATGCACCTCAGGTGTATGGCAGATTTGGTAGACAAAATCTCATCTTCGGAGGCAGGTTGGTTCAGTGGCACATGTGACAGGGCATCTGGAATTGACAACTCCTTGCCTGGGCGCCAGACAGCTGTGAAGATAATGGTAAGATTTTCTCCTTGAGGTGTTGAAGTTGTGGGTTTTCTACCACGTCGAGGGTGTAGTTGTTGAGGATGGGGATCAAGGGTCGATGATCCGTCATTAATGTGGGATGGAGGGTAGGCCGGACAGGTAATACCTACACTTGGTCATGGCCCATACTGTGGCGAGGAGCTCTAACTCAATTATGGCGTATCATGTCTCTGTATTGGTAAGAAAATGGGAGCCACATTGAACAAGACAGGTCCTCCCCTGGCCATGTTCTTGTAGAAGGGCATATCCTATGTCATTAAGTCGTGAGGCGTCTGTCTGGAGGATCACTGGTAGGGCAAGGTCAAGATGTACCAAGGCTGGAGGCTTAATAAGCAGGTTTTTTTACCTTGGAAAAGGCTGTCTCATGATCCCGGGTCCAGACAAAAGAGCGTTTTTGTGCTGAGCTAAGGATGGAGAGGCTGGGCGGCACTTGCTTTGTCAGGCAAAGAGTGCGAGAGCTGGTTTACGAGGCCCATGAAGGAGCGGAGGTCATTGATGTTGGTAGGAGTAGGGAAATCCTGTATAGCACTGACTAAACTCTCGTCAGATGAGATGCCTGTAGATGATATGTTGTACCCGCAGAAGTGGACTGAGGGCTCTGCTACATGGAATTTCTCTTTGTTCATAGTGATGCCAAACTCACAGCACCTGGTAAGGTGTATGGTGGATCTGCTGGAGGTGAGTAGATAGGTCCTCATCATACAGGAGAACATCAAATATGACCTTGACACAGTTTTCAATGCCCTGGAGTGCCATGTCTCTGCGAAGGCAATATTCATCACCCGTGGCAGAAAATCCCATAGGGCCACGGCAGCGCATGAATTGTCCATAAGGGGTGATAAACATTGTTAGATGCTGATCCTCTTCCGCTAATTCGAGTTGCCAATAACCATGAAGGGTGTCCATGGTGGTGAAGAATCGGGATGATGGGCTGACACTGTGAACGGCGTCATGAAGGGGCAGGGTGCTTTGGGCGTGCTACTTGACAATTAAGCTTTGTGAGGTCTATAGTGAGCCTTACACCGACATCCTTCGGGATGACAACTAGCGGGTGACACCACTCAGAAGGTTAATCTCCAGCAGGACTGATGATACCTTGACAGACTAATGACTGGAGCTCATCCTTGACCTGCTGCTGGAAAGCAAGAGGGATTCGGCGAGGGGTGTGTACAGCAAAGGCGACAGCACCCTCGTTCAGGTGGATACGCAGAGGCAGACCCGACATTCTGGAAGTCTTCCTTTGACACCAGGACAAACACTGAACTCCTTTAGGAAACAGTCTGCTGGAGAAACGGTGGCAGATTTTGGTAGCTGAGTGCAATGGTTAACATGCTGAACGTGTTGAATGGGCTTTGAAAGAGGAATGATAGCCAATGCCTTGCAGTGACTGTAGGAGAGAAGATGCATTGAGATATCCTAGTAGACTTGTACTGTGGCTTTGCAAGATTGCCTGCAGAGCCTGTAGACTTGTACTGTGGCCTTGCAAGATTGCCTGCAGAGCCTCAAAGTTACGCTGAAACATCCAAGGGCAGGTGACATCTCTGAGCCATCGGCTGTAAGGGTAGCAAAGGTGGTTATCTTTCAGAGACTGCTCTTTGGTATGTTGAGGGAGGTGAGATGTTCTCCAATCACAGTAATGTCCACACCTGTGTCTGGTAACATGTGCAACTGAGAGGACTTGTTATCGTGAATGAACTGAATACAGATGGGACTAGGAGAACCAGTGGAAAGCATGATGTCAGCCACACAACAACAGGCATTGGCTGTTGCAGTTGTGTGGGCTCGAGATCTGGAGTGGCAGCACTTGTCATAATGACCCAGCTTCTTACAGTGCCTACACTGAGCAGCTTTAGTGGGGCATTTCTCTCT
>NC_051386.1:23102573-23112573 GCF_015228065.2 Penaeus monodon | reverse complement strand
TTCATTTATCTTTTTTCCCACACACACACATAGGGTTTCGTGGTTGTACACATGTGATTGAAGGAGAGGGATTAACATACGACTTTTTTATCCCAAAATCTTTAAAGGGCACTACAACAAACTTATAATAAATAAACTATATCACCATATACATTTTTGATCTGAAAAAAAAAATCTTTCTTAGGTTCAAACAACAGCTTTAATATTTTTTCTGACAAGATACCTTTATTTTCATAATTCATACATTAATGATATAGTATTTCTTCCTTTTTTATCGTAAAAAAGGAATCATAAAAATTGAGGAAAAATTTGAAATCTTAACAACTACGGAGCACTTCTGTATTCTTGGGAGTGAACAAAGGAATGAATTCCATCTTTCGAGCTTATTGTCTGCAGCAGGTCGAGCTTAGAGACAACCAAGGCTGGGCTATTCTCTCTCCCTAGTGATTTGATTATAGATTTGCGAGTATTGGTCAGTTAAAGGGATATACTGCAGCTGACAACATATTTAGCTGGGTATAAAAACTTCCAGATTAATATGCGAACACTAGGTTGTGCTCTCAGTTTTAAGTAGTAAAGAGTCGCTTTTCATTTCTAGATCTGTGAACAGGTGGAATTATTTGAATTGCTATGTTCTCCTTATTTGCATTTCCTCTGCATTATTTCATGAATAATTTACTTTTAATTATTTTACACTCCATTTTTTTGTACTCACTCAGTGAAGCGTTCAGAAAGGTATATCTCTGCGACTTCTATAGTTCTATTTTTATAATCAGCAATCCTCACTTTGAACTAGTTTAAGTACCTACTGAGAGCTAAATGAGATTTGGCTTTGGATGTTTGCCTGGAGATTAATAAGTAATGATTAACGAATCTGATGCTTACCTGAAACTTATATGTTAAATGAGATTTAGATGTTCACCTAAATCTTAATAATCATTTGATATCTTGATGCTTACCTGGAACTTAATAATTTGAGATACGAAGCCTTATTCAAAGTTCCTCACAGGTAGTGACACTCCCAAGCTCGTTCTCCTGCCCCGGTTACATCTTATCGCCTCTTTATACATTCTAAACAACTAATATACATTCCAACTTTTGCACACAGTCTATCCTTCCCTTCTACATTTTTTTACACATTAGCTGATCTCAAGAACGGTATTAAATGATTTAGTGGCGGTAAACGTTACATTTTTACACATCTTGTCAAATGACCAGGTCAGTAAGCTACAACACTAACTTTAAATCTAATAAATTGTCTCCATTCTCATTACGAACATTATCCTTGTTATTTTTGCCCTATTTCCGTTTCATCTCCAAAGCCGAGGCCAGGTGTTTGACACAGATCCACCGACCTTATTTTCAATGAAACTAAACATCAGCGCAGGACACTCGAAACACTTGATATGAAATAGGTATATATATATATATATATATATATATATATATATATATATATATATATATATATATATATATATATATAAGGGCGTGGAAAGGCATTGCTACATTTGATATGCAGTCATGTGATGCTACTTCCAAATTTAGGATATAATAGAAGTATATCTTCTAAGACATCAGAGGATATGAAATAGTTACATAGTTCTCCATACCTCAAGCTAGGTGGTCTGAAAGGCTGTAACACATGGCACTCTGAGATATAATGTACAAGCGTTCGCTTATATTCTTCATTACACAGTTTACACTTAGTTTCTTCGACATTACAAACTGTACGAGTGCAATACAATCTATACCCAAACCCTGATTCTTGCAGTCACAAATCACACGTCTTGTTCTTGTTTTTGAAAACTATAGGTGAAAAAATCTTCCCAAAAACCGGTCTAGTGTTTTATGCTACAGCTTTGGGGGGTTTGAAAATTTAAAAAACTCACAACCCTCTTTAAAGGAAAATTTTAATACTGTAAAAAAACCCGGAAATAGGTCCCCCCAATCTATATCCACCTTTGCTTGGCACATGCTGACTTGCCTGGCGACAGCAGATCATGCCTGGGGTTTTCCAACAGCGATGGCAAGTTAGTTAAGTTAAGAATTTTTTTTTTACCCCCCGGGCTATCTGTAGGGTGGGCAATCATGATTACAGTTTTAAATATCGGACATTGTACAGTAGTCTTAACTACTGTAGTTGTACAAGGTAAAATATAAATAAAATATAAATAAAAAAATTATTACTTCATATGTTTTTTCCCACTGGTTTTGAATAACACTGTTTTGAAAACGGATTTTATCACATAGTAAATTTTAGGGTATAGTACAGATATTTCCAATGATAGATGAAATGAAATTTTCCATGTTTTTTAAACCCTCATGTTAGGTGGTCTGAAAGGCTGTATAAGACATCCGGATATAGGCTCAAGCGTTCGTTTGTTTTCTTTTTTACACGTCTAATCTAGATTCATCTGCACTTCGGCACCGTGAGTTGCCAGTACATTCTTAACAAAACGATTCTGGCAATAACCACGTCCACGTCTGGTTGACTTGGGGGGTGCCCCCCAAAGGAAGGGTTTGCCATCCCTATACTGATCGTAGTGCCTTAGGTACAGCTTTCGGGCCTTTGGTGTTAATCAGTTTAAATTTTTTCTTCCTTATGAGAATTTTTAAATATATGGAAACCCCTAGCAAGAGGCACCCCGTTATGTCACAATACCCTTGCTGCAGGCTTCTTTCCCCAATTTTGTCTACGTGGTCGTGCTTGCTATGCCAACATGAGATGGTATCCTAAAACTGAATGTTGAAATTACGCTCTTTTTGCATAGGTTACTACGCTTAATGCAACTCAAAATTTCTTCATCGCCACCGCTTTGAAAGAATTTAGCGTCCGAAGAGCACTTTGAGATCACAGAAATACCAAGCCCCAGCATTAAGAATTCCTTTTGCGAGGAGTATACCTCCCAGCTCCGTTTGTGTAGTGCGCCCAGTTTTGTATTTCATATTAATTTGATGTTGAGTAAGCCATTTTGTATACAGCGCAAGCAAAACCAGCTTTGATCCGGACTGTACGGATCCGTGGGTAACACTCATAGCTCTCACCCTAGATTCTGGTTTTCCCCGTTCCCTTTGCTAGCGCAATTTTTTTCAAAAAAGTTATGCACCCTGTTTTTTTTTTGTGGTAGACAGAAAGGGTGCACGATCAATTTAAATTTTTTCCATGGGGGGAATGGAGCGCCCTTTTGGTTTTTTACAAATTTGGAACATTGATTTTTAAATTTTCATGGAGATTTTGGTTCAGAGGGCGCGCGTGTGTGTGTTTTTGTCACGTCTACTTGCGTTTTTTATGTGCAGTTTTTTTTGGGAAAAATCTGAGAGATAGAGGGTTCCCTAGAGTTTTGACCCCAAATATGGGGGAAAATAAATATTTATTTCTATCAGAAATGGATGGAATTTTAAATTCTGATCTCATTTTTTATATCCTTGCTGTTTGGGGGCCCGGGAAAAATCCCAAGCTTCATTTTGCACTCCCTCCAAACTACCTATTTTGATTCCTTACACTGCAACAATGCAGTGCAGGGTAGTTAAAACTGACCTTATAAAAGCCAAGAAAACGTTAGCGAGTTAACTTTGAGCCTGTTCTTTTCCCGACAAGAATTTTCAAAGGTTTCATCCCCCCCCCGACTCTTTTTTAGAGAGGGCCCGGGGCTGCTCTTTACTTCCCCCCGGTTTTTTTATACGTGGCATATGTCAAGCCCCGGGTCCCCTATGCAAAAAAGTGGGTGGGGGTATGATACATGGTTTAGAGCCTTGTTTTCTAGCGGAAATGACTAATCCACCTCATTGTTTGCTTGTGACTGTGAGAATTTTTTGACCTCATTGTGATGATGCCGAGCTATGTCTCAGCATAGCATTAATGGTTTCCCATCCCCCAAGTGGGATATCTGACCAGTTTGTGCATGGGAATTGAACAGCATGGGGCTGAGAACTCCCCCCTGTGGCGCCCCAAGTTCAAAAGACTGTGAAGGGGAAACTTCTCACCCCCGAACAGGACACTTGCAGATCGTTCGAGAGAACATTCTAATCCATTTCAATTTTTTCCCCGGATGCCAAAGTTTACTAATTGTTCTAGGATAATTTCTCTGTTTGAAATGTCAAAACTGATTTAAGGGTCAAGAAAAAAGTGTGTTCCCGGTTTAGAGGTAAAGTACTTCAAAGCAATGTTGTGGCTACGTCCCGAAGAAATCCGTAAGTCTTGAGATAATTTACCTTGAAAACCTGTACCTGAGTCTTTTTCAAAATTATCCTTTCAGAACTTTGCATACACAGGGTTAATGAATGGTCGGTTTTTTCAGTTTTTGATTTCGGTATAGGATGATTAGACGCGGTCCGGACCCAGGCAGAATACCTTGTGACAAATTAAACCCTGTATGGGCAAAAGGGGTTACCAGGTACGGGGCAAAAGGCGGAGGACACTAAGGTAATTCCATCCCACCTGGGGCGGACGCTTTTCCCTTTTGATCAGGCATTGTTCATTTCCCACCAGGGGATTCAGAAAAGTTGGGGGGTCAGATCAGAAATCCAATCTCAATGGCAAATTTGCGTGCAATTTTTTAGATTGACTAAGGTGATCCTGATATTTGGGGGAAAGTGAGCTCAATTTGGCGCCCCAGCCCATGCAAAAGGAGCATATTGCTTTGCAAGAGGACTATGGAACTGCGGGGGGTTAGTTGGTTTGCCTAAAATTCGTTAAATTTTTTTTCCAGCCCCGACTTTGAGGTGTTTTTGTTAAGTTTTGTAGGAACTGTTCAAAGTGTTCATTTCTGAATGATTTTAATTCCCGTAGGGTTTTTTTTAGCTTTAAAAAATTCAATAAAGGGTTTTCACGGGTATTATCCCGTTTTAGATATCATAAAGCTCCCGAACTCGCTTTTGTTCCCTTAATAATGTAGGGTCACCGACCCCCTTAGGTTTTTTGCAGCGTTGTGAGTTGCTGTTCTTGAAGGTTTTCTTTTTTGGCAGACCCAAGTGTTGTAGAATCAAACCAGTTGTCAGTCCATAAAATTTTCAAAAACTTGTTACGTTAACATTATACCAGTATAGTACTGATTTAAAAATGATGTAAAGGGAAGGGGGGATAGAAAATTTTTACCCTATTTGTTTTTTTGGGGACTGATATTATCAAAACGTATCTCGTTATATTGCAAAGTGGCACTGATTCCTTTCAAGCTCTTTGACGTTTCCATGCACAAGATCCCTTCCTATTACTAATTGCCTGCCCCCGCCACTTAGTTTGGGCCCGTCGTATCATATACTTCATAGATCTGTTTTTTCACAAAAGTCGGAACTTTCGCCATTTTCATTTCATTTCATCTCCCCAAGTATAATGTTAGCATTAAAATCTCCCATGCATATTGGCCGTGATTCGAAAATGGGCGGAATCAGTCTGAAACTTTTTACACCTTGCGATCATTTACAGAGAGAAAAAAACCCCGAGGCTGTTCGAAAGAAATGCTGATACTGAATTTTGTCATTAGATTTCGCACCAATATCGGTTGGGGTCACTGACTAAGCAATAGGCCTGTCATTCCTGTGTTCGTAAGGAGTGGGAGCCTCTAATTCTAGGGGCGGGTTTTTATTTTTTGTGACGGTGAAGGGCTTTGTAAAAAGATACGTCAAATTATTGTTATGAATTTAGTAAACAAGCATTAATTTTACGGTTGACACCAGTATATTCCATGAAAAAAAAAGTAATTTTTTTTTCTTGTCCCCCATCACACCCAGTTTACTGATTGGTCAAATTTCTGTTTTATGAAAAATCTTTTGTCTGCAATTTCTTTTAATGCATTACGTTTTGTGTTGTATCTTCTTTATTTTTTCTGTTTGCGCGCTTTTTCCCCGTATTTTACTAACCTAATCCGTACCGATAGCATTTTTTGAGTGATGTCCCCCGATCAGCCCTTTCCTTCGCATTTCGTCAGCGTCATTTTTTTCGGTCCGTCGTCACTGTTTTCAGTGGCCGCCTGCGTAAAAATAATATCAGAGACCCATTCGTATTGTCAGCACATAAATATAACCCCATCAGAACGCCGTGGTAATAAAATATCAGAGACCTCATTTGTATTTTCAACATCATAACATCATCAGAACGCACATTTTCCCCTTACACGCTCACTTTTTTCGTGCGTAAAAATAATATAGAGACCTCATTCGTTTTTCAACTCACTGACATCACAACCATCAGAAAGCACATTTCCCTGTCTACACGATCACTTTTTTTCTCCATTTCATTTTTTTCAATTCAGCAATCTCTTGCCGAGCTTTTTTTCATTTTTGCAATCTCTTTCCTGACTTCTTATTTCCTGGCGATCCATGCTTTTTTTCCCAATGGTTTTTTTCCGTGGCACGTTTCCTAGGGGTGGGGGAAACCCCCTGGCGTTGCGGGAATTCCCGTGGGTTGGTGACGTCACGCGGCCCCGGGGGGGTGTGTGTGGCTGGGGTGGGCATCGCCACTCCGCGGGCGATGGGTACGGCGGGGCAGGGGGGGGGGGGTGCTCGGGGGGTTTTTGGGGGGATTACGGTGCCAGGCGTACACCCTCCGCTCTGCCCTGACGCACCCCCTTTACGATGGTGGCGGCGTCCCATTTTCGTTTCCTTTCCGTCGTTTTTGCAGGGCAGTCCTTGCCCGGGGAGCTCCTGCAAGAAAACACGCCCTTTCCTTCCCGCAAATTGCTACGTGGCCATAACCTTGACACTTGTAGCGATACAACCTCTGAGCACCACGGCGAATGGAGCTGGCTCTATGATCTTCCCAAAAATTTGGGACTCTGTAGGGGGGGGCTGTTTTACCCCTCCATACAATATGAGCCCGTTCAAGGGTGCGTCCTTTTAGATCCTCCCGGGCTTTAAAAACGCCCGGAAAATGAGTGCTTCCCCAGCGGCCGCCTCCTTCGGAAACCTGGTAACAGGTATTCCCCTATTTTTTTTTTTTAGGGGTGAAAAATCGTCTTTGTTTTGCAGAGGATCCCCGCAAAAGTGCCATTTTTCATCATGGCCACCTATTTTTGTTGTTCTCGTCGTACATAGAGTAGCGCGAGGAATCCACTCCCCCCGCACCAGTTAGGGGCCTTCCCTTTTGGGGGGGCGGCAGTGGTGACCTCCCTCACCCCCTTTTTTTTCGACGGAATCGTGTCCTCGGAAAGGGCCGTAAAAGACCTTCCGGGGGGGGATGGGGTTGCGCTTTTGGGTCTTCCGTTTGCTTTCTGGCAGGTTTTCTGGGGGTTATTTGGCATGGTTTTTCTTTTTCCTTTTTGGGCTGAACGAGTTGGAATCCCCCCGTTATCAGCACAGGGTCGGCAGTCAATCCACATCGTTCACATCCCTATTTCGGGGGAAACAATCCCTCCCTAGATGGAGGGTTTAGGGGGTGTAGTGGCATGGTACTGGGGGGGGATCGAACGCGTCCCCACCCCCATCCGGGAGGCGTGAGGGGTGGTTGTCCCGTCCCCTTTTGGGTGATTAATTCCCTGCCCGTCGGGGCGGGGGGGGTGCAGCGCCAGGGCAATGCTGTCACCCATACATTCACCAGGTCCGCCAACGGTCGTTGGTACAGCACCCTGTTACCTTAGCATCACACTCAGTATTTGTAATTTTTACTAGCACTGTTTTTTTGGGGTCCCCGCCCCCAATATCCGACACAATTTGGGGTTGTACCATACAACACCCCGCACACTCTGAGTATAAGGGCAAACCCCCGGGGGGGTTATCCCGTAAAATCGTCCAGAACACAGGAGAAATCCTGAGACGTCTGCTTTTGGGGTTACTAGGCTTTCAACTGTGGCAATAAAAAGAAACACCCGGGGGAATTTCCCCCTAGAGTTCTTAAAATAGTTTCAGCCTCTTTTACTGGCTTCCCCAATTTAACATGTAGCGCCCATACCCAAATCGAAATGTAAAGGGGTTTACTTGGGGCAGAAACATCACCGTTGTGGGTTCGAAATGTCCAACTGTTGGTAAATAAGCACTCCTGTCAAAACACACACTCACTCACGTGCGCGTACACACACAACACACACACTTTAATATACTGGTTTAAACTTCCAGGGAGTTCATTGATGATTTATAGTATAAGTTGTTTTTTTTCTTTTCTCTCTAATATGTGCTGAAAAAAACATAGTCACGGCAGAAAGTTGTGCTTTTGATAAATAAATGTCTTATATCTCTTTGGTTTTGTTATTAAATTCCCCTTTGGCCGCACGTCTGATATGAACCTCGGGTCGCATGCTACCTAAGTAATTAGTACTGTAATATTAATGCTATGGTAACCCTTTTGTAAGGCCGCAGTGGCCGAGTGGTTAGAGCATCGGACTCAAGACTGGCACACGACGGCAATCTGGGGTCGAGGGTTCGAGTCCCCGGGCCCGACGCTTTTTGTTCCCTTGGGCAAGGAACTTCACCTCGATTGCCTACCTAGCCACTGGGTGGCCAAGCCAACCCAAGTCAGTGCTGGTCCCAAGCCCGGATAAAATAGAGAGAATGATTACCTAAAAGGTAACACCGGCACTCTCCGTGGAAAGGAACTGGGGACCCTACCACGTACTCACTCCAAGAGCATCAAAAACATGAAAACTACAATTTAAAGTATCATGCTGTGACCACGGCCGGCTCAAACATGAACCTACCGTAAAAAAAAAAAAGGTAATTTAGGCAAGTAAATGAAACACCGGGGAATTTCCCGTAGAGTTCTTACAAGAGTTTCAGCCTATTGTACTGGCTTCTGCAATTTAACATGTAGCGACATATCCATCGAAAATGTAAAGAGGTTACTTGAGGCAGAAACATCACCATTGTGGGTTCGAAATGTCCAATTTTGGTAAATAAGCATTCACGTCAAACACACACTCACGCACGTGCGCCCCACAACACACAAAACCCCACACACACACACACACACACCACACACACACCCCAACACACACACACACACACACACACACACACATACACATACACATACACACACACGTATACACATACTTACGGATGTTGTTTTGAAAACGACCTCATCTTTCTTGTGCCAATTTTAAATTTGTTATCTAGGGTCATTTTATCATAATTATTGTAGGACTAAGCTAGCTTTCCTTTTCATATCTTAATGATATAATTTTAACTATACAAAATAAGATCAGTAAACTTTGGAAGAAATGCTTATTTTCAAATTTAATTACAAGGTACTTGCTTAAAGTTTATGCATTCCTGAATAAAACTCATCCTCTAGTATTTTTTACTTATCACTACGTCCCTGTAAAAATATTTAATATCGGTTAACAAAAAAAGTGGTGTTTTATATAAGCAGCTGTGGATAATATAATTACTTGTGCATCGGGCTCGCAAAAAATTACTATCCTTGTAGAGCGGGGTGAGGTTTTAAAAAGGAAACTTTGTAACTTTGTAGCTTTGGAAACTCCTTGGGTTTCTTTTCTTAACTGTGCCAACTTTCGGTGATATATTGTATATTTTTTCTGCTTTTTCTAAAGTTTTTTTTTCGAAATTCTAATTCTTCTTGTATTTATCTTACAGTTTTTCCTATATCTGTTATTATCATTTTATTTTCTATATTTGGGTTTTTATTTTTATTAACATTACTATTACTATTAATTGTAGTAGTATTATCATTGTATTATTTATATCTTATTGATGATCTTTTTCCCTTTTTATTATTATTGTTAAAATTATGATGTTATAATATTATAATTATCATGATTATTAACATTATTATTATATTATCATTAATATTATTTTTTACTGTTTATATTATTATTATTATATGTTGTTATATTTATTATTATTTATTATTATTATTATTATTATTATTATCATTTCATTATCATTATTATTATTATTATTATATTATTTTATTTTTATTTTATAAGAAAGTTTCTTTAGACCTGCTAATTAAAATCAAACACCGATCACTACCAGTGACCTAGGGTGATTGAAGTTTGAGGCAATGGAACATCAACGAAAAAATGCAAAAAATGAAGAAAAAAAAAAA
>NC_051386.1:23096322-23101322 GCF_015228065.2 Penaeus monodon | reverse complement strand
GCAAAAACCCATCTTGCAATAATTATGAGAGATATTAATGCTTAGATAGATAAAAAGGTAGGAGAAAGCGAAATCGCTTCTGATGGGGCTCGATCCCCTAATATATTAAATACTTTTTTCGGAAAAAGACGAGTAAAAGTGGACATGGAAATCGTCATATAACATCAGAAACGACAGTGACTTCAAATTTTCAAATAGGCGCGATATAGTGAAAAACGTGTAGCTACCACAGAATGGTCAGAGACGATATTAAATTACACCTCAGAAGGAAAAGGAATACTCCTACGAAAACCACAGCCAAATTTAACTAACTTGAAGGCCAGGCCGAAAGAATTTAGCTTCAACATCCAAAACAGATACTCACTTCCCAGGGACAAAGACTTTAACATTGACCAAATCAACAAACAATCCAATGACATAATAAAGGAAGCTGCACTTGTAGTAAGCGGTAAAAACGACAAGCAGAACTCCAGTAAGCTCTCGGTAGAAACTAAACAGCTTATGCAAAAACGTAGGGTGAAGAAAATACAGTAAAAAAGGATAAACTAGAATTATCTGAATAAACAGACTATATAGAAAAGGAAATCAGTGCAAGTGCACACACCAATCGCCGCATGCGAGTCCGTGGGTGCATCCATGCACACACGCATCGCCGCGCGAGTATGTGAGTACGCGCGCTGATTTACATAATTTTAGGTAAATCGAACCTAGATACGATGAAGTTCCTTGGGCAAGGAACTTCACCTCGATTGCCTATTTAGCCAGTGGGTGAGCAAGCTAGCCCAAGTCAGTGCTGGTCCCAAGCCCGGATAAATAGGGAGAATGATTACCTAAAAGGTAACACCGGCACTCTCCGTGGAAAGGAACTGGGGACCCTACCACGTACTCACTCCAAGATTATCACAACATAAAACTACAATTAAGTATCATGCTGTGACCACGGCGGCTCAAACATGAACCTACCGTTTTTGTCCTGGGTAAGACAATAAACTGAACCCTGGGGTTCCCTTGAACAAGGATAGCACCCTATTGGCTCCTTATACCAAGGTTACGGTGAAACTGTCGGCAGCAGGACAGTGGATATCTGGTGAAAACACCTTCAGTTCTACTGATTACTGGTTTCACCAAATAATATGTCTGGCGTATTACAGTGTAACTGTTTTAAAGCGGCTGAGATAGTTCCTCCTAGTTAGTTGGAGACTGCGAGTTGAGAAGGAGCCTGGGGGATTCCACTCAACTTTTATTTTCTCCTGACAAACCTCTACACCAATGATTAAGTACAGAAATGATAATTCATACCACATCGCCCGTCGCGTGGGTAATCAAGGGACGCGTTATTCAGTGGGCAACCAGGCTGACAATGTTAAATATGCATCTTGAAGACAAAGAAGATAAAGAAAACATGTCCAATTAAGAAACACATTAAAAATCGGAACGTGGAACGTAAGGAAAATGAAATGGATGGGTAAATTACATACTGTCTGTAACGAAATGGATAGATACAACATTCAAATACTAGGAATCAGTGAGACCAATTGGAAAAGTAATGGAAGTTTCAAATCTGTTAAAGAAAACAAGACAGTTTTTTTCTGGAAAAGAAAAAGGAAATTATAGTCACGGAGTTGCTATGATTCTCACGAAAAAAACTGCAAATGCACTAATTGGGTACAGCCCAATAAATGATCGCATTATAAAAGTCAGAATACAAGCAAAACCTCATAACATTAGTATTATACAATGCTACGCACCAACCAACATTGCAAATGATGAAGAAATGGACAATTTTTATAACACTCTCCAAGATACCTTAGAAACAGTCCCTAACAGAGATGAAAAAGTGATAATGAGAGACCTCAACGCTAAAGTAGGATAAAATGATCTAAAAAATGACACCTGTGGAAAATTCGGCCTTGGAGATATAAATGAAAGAGGTAAAGATTTTATTGAATTCTGTAGTACAAATAATCTAGTTATAGCCAATACATTGTTCCAACACCACCCAAGACACTTGTACACGTGGTTTTCACCAGACAAAAGAACACGCAACCAAATTGACTACATTGTGCTGAACCAAAAATGGAAAAGTTGCATAAAAAATGCCAAGACTAGACCTGGTGCCGACTGCAACAGTGACCACCAACTGCTAACTATCGACTTTAAAATAAGACTCAAAAAGATGGAGCGTCCAACACCACCTCTAAAGCTCGACTACAAAACTCTTGATAACAATTACAGAATTACAGTGTCAAATAAATTTGAAGTACTCAATCAATGTGAAGATGATAAAACACCAAATGAGTTGTGGGAAGGAAAAAAATTAAGAAACTATTGCCAAAAAGAAAGACAAATTCCCCCTAGATATCTAAAAAAACACTAAGTGAAATTGAAACAAGATGCCTAAAATCAAAGGGTATCAATAATCCAGTTGAAAAGGTAATTTACAAAAAACAAAATACAAAAATTCAAAGATTATTGCGACAAGATAAGGAAAAATATTTAAATGAACATTGCCAGAGAATTGAAAACTGTTCTATCAATAAGACAACTAAAGAACTCTACCAAGGAGTACGAAACATCACACGAAAATTTAAACCTACAATGGACACTATCAAAACTGAAGATGGACTTGTTTTATGTGATGGAAAAAAGTCAAAGATAGATGGAATCAATATTGTTCCAACCTATACAAAAAGAATAAAGATCTAACAACAACATTAATAAGACTCAATGACAGCGAAGATGAACCACCGCCACTGCTAGACGAAGTTATAAAAGCCATAAAAAAATTAAAGAATAACAAGAGCCCGGGAATAGATGAAATAACAGCAGAACTAATCAAGAATGCTGGCCAAAGTGTTGAATACTTCTACTACAAACTTTGTACAAAAATATGGAATAAAAGATGGCCAGAAGACTGGGTAAAATCAGTCTTTACTCCCATACCTTTAAAGGGTGACGCACTCCAATGCAACAATAACAGGACAATTGCATTAATAAGTCACAGCAGCAAAATTTTGTTGAAAATTATTGAAAGAATGAAGTTGAAGTTAAGAGAAGAAATTGCAGACGAACAAGCAGGTTTTCGCCCTGGAAAAGGTACCAGAAACCAGATTCTAAATCTAAAATTGATCATAGAGAAACACAGAGAACATCAAAAAGACCTATACCTGTGTTTCATCGATTGCTTGAAAGCTTTTGATACTATTATCCTCTGGAATAACATGAAGGATATGAAGTTTCCAAAACACATCATCCAACTAGTAAAAGCTATGTATGACCAACAACAAGCAACTGTAAGAACCACTTATGGGTTAACAGAATGGTTCGAAGTCAAACAAGGAGTGCACAGGGTTGCATTCTGTCTCCGCACCTCTTTAACATATATTCTGAAACAATTATGAGAGGTGCTCTAGATAATTTTGAAGGAACTGTAGATGTTGGAGGATACAAAATATCAAATCTAAGGTACACCGATGATATAGTTTTGGTTGCCAGCAGTATCACTGAACTACAACTATTAGATAAAGTTAGAGAAGCAAGCGAAAAGGCTGGCTTGTTTCTTAATGCCAAGAAAACTAAGATCATGAAGATTCGAAGATAACCGGTAATGAACAATGATGAACATGTTACAATCAAAGGAATGATTGTGGAAAATGTGAAAGAGTTCACTTATCTTGGAGCTGTTTTAACTAATACATATGACGATTCACCGGAGATAAAAAGAATTGCCATTGCCAAAAATGCCACAGTTGCTCTCAATAACATCTGGAAAGACTGAAGCATTACCTAACGGACAAAGCTGAGGTTATTTAACTCATTAGTTTTCCCAATTGCATCATATGGTTCTGAGTGTTGGGTGCTGAAGAAGATAGACAAGAAAAAGATCAATAGTTTTGAAATGTGGTGTTACAGACGAGTACTGCGTATTAGCTGGACAGAGAAGAAGACGAATGATGAAGTGCTGAGAAAAATAAATTGTCAAGACCGGCTGTTGGACATCTTGAACAGGAGGAAATTAAAATTATTGGTCATGTGATGAGAGTAAAAGTATTGAGAAAGACTTGCTGACAGGGATAGTGATAGGAAATAGAGGAAGAGGCAAACCGAAGACAAGACTGAGCGACAACATCAAAGATATTTGCGGGCTGTCGATGGTACAAGTGGAAAGGAAAGCGTAAGATCGAGTTGAGTGGCGAAGGATGGTGGAGAGGTCCACGGCTGCTCAAACATGAGCTTACCGTTATTGATGATGTTATAGAAAATGGAGAGGGAGGATGTATGGAAATTCAATGCTCAAAAAATAAATGAAACAGTGATTTCACGTATCAGCATGAAAGCAGCTACAAAGATATTTGGAACAGGTAAGCGCGGTAATTAGAGATGTACCTACATTGCAGCAGTTAAAATAAAAAGAGCGCTAAAGGCGTGGAGAGAGGGGAAACACCAGAAGAACGAATTAGTATAGACCTTATAACAGATGCAGGAGAAACTGCAAGAATGAACTAGCCAGTCATTTCACATATGCCTTATCAGAGAGCCATACATAAAAAATAGGATATAGAAGGATCTAAAGAGAGAGAGAGAGAGAGAGAGAGAGAGAGAGAGAGAGAGAGAAGAGAGAGAGAGAGAGAGAGAGAGAGAGAGACAGTAAGACAGACAGACATACAAACAGATAGACAGACAGACGCAAACAGACAGTTAGACAGACAAACAAACAGACACACAGACAGACATTCAGACAGAAAGAGAGGGGGTAATCAGCAGACCAACAGACTGACAGACAGGTAAATAGACAGGGAAACACAGAGAGAGGGGGGGGGGAGGAAAAGAAAGAGAATGAGGGGGCAACCAGCAAGCAGCCGCTTGATGAGCCATGTCGCGGCTGTTTGTCTGAGACCGTCCGCCAACCATTAATGAAACCGAGGCGTATTAACCCCTCTGTATACATGTATTCGTTTGTTTGCCCTGCAGAATTTGGAACTAAACACGACGCCGATAGA
>NC_051386.1:23086322-23091322 GCF_015228065.2 Penaeus monodon | reverse complement strand
TTTTTCCACTTGTACCATCGACAGCCCGAAAATATCTTTGATTTTTTGTCGCTCAGTCTTGTCTTCGGTTTGCCTCTTCCTCTATTTCCTATCACTATCCCTGTCAGCAAGTCTTTCTAAATACTTTTACTTCTCATCACATGACCAATAATTTTTAATTTCCTCCTGTTCAAGATGTCCAACAGCCGGTCTTGACAATTTATTTTTCTCAGCACTTCATCATTCGTCTTCTTCTCTGTCCAGCTAATACGCAGTACTCGTCTGTAACACCACATTTCAAAACTTTTTGATCTTTTTCTTGTCTATCTTCTTCAGCACCCAACACTCAGAACCATATGATGCAATTGGGAAAACTAATGATTAAAAAACCCCTCACTTTGTCCGTTAGGTAATGCTTCAGTCTTTCCAGAGGTTATGGAGAGCAACTGTGGCATATTTGGCAATGGCAATTCTTTTTATCTCCGGTGAATCGTCATATGTATTAGTTAAAACAGCTCCAAGATAAGTGAACTCTTTCACATTTTCCACAATCATTCCTTTGATTGTAACATGTTCATCATTGTTCATTACCGGTTATCTTCGAATCTTCATGATCTTAGTTTTCTTGGCATTAAGAAACAACCACCCTTTTTTCGCTTGCTTCTCTAACTTTATCTAATAGTTGTAGTTTCAGTGATACTGCTGGCAACCAAAACTATATCATCGGTGTACCTTAGATTTGATATTTTGTATCCTCCAACATCTACAGTTCCTTCAAATTATCTAGAGCACCTCTCAAAATTTTGTTTCAGAATATTGTTAAAGGAGGTGCGGAGACAGAATGCAACCCTGTGCACTCCTTGTTTGACTTCGAACCATTCTGTTAACCCATAAGTGGTTCTTACAGTTGCTTGTTGTTGGTCATACATAGCTTTTACTAGTTGGATGAGGGTGTTTTGGAAACTTCATATCCTTCATGTTATTCCAGAGGATAATAGTTCAAAGCTTTCAAGCAATCGATAAAACACAGGTATAAGGTCTTTTTGATGTTCTCTGTGTTTCTCTATTTATCAATTTTAGATTTAGAATCTGGTTTCTGGTACCTTTTCCAGGGCGAAAAACCCGCTTGTTCGTCTGCAATTTCTTCTCTTAACCCTTCAACTTCATTCTTTCAATAATTTTTTAACAAAATTTTTCTGCTGTGACTTATTAATGCAATTGTCCTGTTATTGTTGCATTGGAGTTGCTCACCTTTAAAGGTATGGGAGTAAAGCCCGATTTTACCCAGTCTTCTGGCCATCTTTTATTCCATTTTTTTGTACAAAGTTTGTAGTAGAAGTATTCAACACTTTGGGCCCGCATTCTTGTTAGTTCTGCTGTTATTTCATCTAGTCACGGGGTCTTGTTATTCTTTAATTTCTTTTATGGGTTTTATAACTTCGTCTAGCAGTGGCGGTGGTTCATCTTCGCTGTCATTGAGTCTTATTAATGTTGTTGTTAGATCTTTATTCTTTTTGTATAGGTTGGAACAATATTGATTCCATCTATCTTTGACTTTTTTTCCATCACATAAAACAAGTCCATCTTCATTTTTGATAGTGTCCATTGTAGGTTTAAATTTTCGTGTGATGTTTCGTACTCCTTTGGGAGAGTTCTTTAGTTGTCTTATTGATAGAACAGTTTTTCAAATTTTCTGGGAAAGTTCATTAAATATTTTTCCTTATCTTGTCGCAATAATCTTTGAATTTTTGTATTTTGTTTTTTGTAAATTTTCCTTTTCAACTGATTATTGATACCCTTTGATTTTAGGCATCTTGTTTCAAATTTCCCCCCTAGTGTTTTTTCAGATATCTGGGGGAATTTGTCTTTCTTTGGCAATGTTTCTTAAGCAGCGCTCAGCAGGAGTTTTTTTTCCTTCCCCCAACTCATTTGGTGTTTATCATCTTCACATTGATTGAGTACTTCAAATTTATTTGACACTGAATTCTGTAATTGTTATCAGAGTTTTGTAGTCGAGCTTTTGAGTGGTGTTGGACGCTCCATCTTTTTGAGTCTTATTTTTAAAATCGATAGTTAGCAGTTGGTGGTCACTGTTGCAGTCGGCACCAGGTCTATCTTGGCATTTTTATGCAACTTTTCCATTTTTGTTCAGCACAATGTATCAATTTGTTGCGTGTTCTTTTGTCTGGTGAAAAACCCCGTGTACAAGTGTCTTGGGGGGTGTTGGAACAATTATTGGCTATAACTAGATTATTTGTACTACAGAATTCAATAAATCTTTACCTCTTTCATTTATTCTCCAAGCCGAATTTTCCACAGGTGTCATTTTTTTGATCATTTTATCCTACTTTAGCGTTGGGTCTCTCATTATCACTTTTTCATCTCTTTTTAGGACTGTTTCTAAGGGATCTTTGGAGAGTGTTATAAAATTGTCCATTTCTTCTCATTTGCAATTTGGGTTTGGGGCGTAGCATTGTATAATACTATGTTATGAGGGTTTTTTCTTTTATTCTGACTTTTATAATGCGATCATTTATTGGCTGTACCCCAAATTTGTGCATTTGCAGTTTTTTTCGTGGGGAATCATAGCAACTCCGTACTATAATTTCCTTTTCTTTTCCAGAAAAAACTGTCTTGTTTTCTTTAACAGATTTGAAACTTCCATTACTTTTCCAATTTTTCTCACTGATTCCTAGTATTTGAATGTTGTATCTATCCATTTCGTTACAGACAGTATGTTTAATTTACCCATCCATTTCATTTTCCTTACGTTCCACGTTTCCGATTTTTAATGTGTTTTCTTAATTGGACATGTTTTTTCTTTATCTTCTTTGTCTTCAAAATGCATATTTAACATTGTCAGCCTGGTTGCCCACTGAATAACGCGTCCTTGATTACCCACGCGACGGCGATGTGGTATGAATTATCATTTCGTACTTAATCATTGGTGTAGAGGTTTGTCAGGAGAAAATAAAAGTTGAGTTGGAATCCCCCAGCTCCTTCTCAAATCGCATCTCCAACTAACTAGGAGGAACTATCTCAGCCGCTTTAAAAAAAGTTACACTGTAATACGCCAGACATATTTTTTGGTGAAACCCTAATCAGTAGAACTGAAAGGTTTTTCACCGATATCCACTGTCCTGCTGCCGACAGTTTTCACCGTAACCTTGGGGATAAGGGGCCAATAGGGGGCTATCCTTGTTCAAGGGAACCCCGGGTTCAGTTTATTTTCTTACCCAGGACAAAAAAGGTTTGGTTCATGTTTTGGCCGCCGTGGGCACAGCATGATACTTTAATTGTAGTTTTATGTTGTGATAATCTTGAGTGAGTACGTGGTAGGGTCCCCAGTTCCTTTCCACGGAGAGTGCCGGTGTTACCTTTTAGGTAATCATTCCCCCCTATTTTCCGGGCTTGGGGCCACACTGACTTGGGCTAGCTTGCTCACCCACTGGCTAAATAGGCAATCGAGGTGAAGTTCCTTGCCCAAGGAACTTCATCGATCTAGGTTCGATTTACCTAAAATTATGTAAATCACGCGCGTACTCACTTTACTCGCGCGGCGATGCGTGTTTGCTGGAATGCCCCAGGGAAACCTCGCATGCGGCGATTGGTGTGTGCACTTGCACTGATTTCCTTTTCTATATAGTCTGTTTATTCAGATAATTCTATTTTTCCCTTTTTTTTACTGTATTTTTCTTCCCCCTACGTTTTTGCATAACTTTTTAGTTTCTACCGAGAGCTTACTGGAGTTCTGCTTGTCTTTTTTTACCGCTACTAAAAGTGCAGCTTCTTTATTATTTTCATTGGTTTTGTTTGTTGATTTGGTCAATGTTAAAGTCTTTGTCCCGGGGAAGTGAGTATCTGTTTTGGATGTTGAAGCTAAATTCTTTCGGCCTGCCTTCAAGTTAGTTAAATTTGGCTGGGGTTTTTTCGTGGGAGTTTTCCCTTTTTCCCTTCTGAGGTGTAATTTAATATCGTCTCTGACCATTCTGTGGTACTACACGTTTTTCACTATATCGCGCCTATTTGAAATTTGAAGTCACTGTCGTTTCTGATGTTATATGACGATTTCCATGTCCACTTTTACTCGTCTTTTCCGAAAAAAGTATTTAAATATTAGGGTCGAGCCCCATCAGAAACGTTTCGCTTTTTCCCACCTTTTTATCTATCTAAGCATTAATACTCTCATAATTATTGCAAGATTTGGGGGTTTTTCTCTCCACTGGGTAAATTAATATCTTCAGCTCTCTATTTCTTTTATCAATATGGCTGCAGGTTGGAGCACTGACGTGAAGTTTTTACCTGTTATTCAGTTTTATTGTTACTGAAGCCACTTTTTCGCTTACACTATGGAATTCCACGATATCCTTTCCGAAGCGTTTGTGAACCAAGAAACCTACCACTAATTCCTGTTTACTACCCTGAGGTGTACTTCTCCCAAAAGATCACGTTCCCATAATAGAGTATTTTCTGTTCGCCGAAGGTGCAACATATGTACCTACATATACATATAAGTGAACACACATATACATATATATATATATATATATTTTATATATATATACTTATATATTTATATATATATATGTATTTTGTATATATATATATATATATATATATTATATATTATATATATAATATTATATATATATTGTAAAAGTACATATAACTATACATACTCATAAACCAGTTATACATACACATACATTATTGTATGCACACCTACGTACATGTATGCAACCCTTTTAAAATCCACAAATATATGCGTGCACACATAAAACCTACACATGTATAAATATAATCATATATATATATATATTATATATATATAAAATATATATATATATATATATATATATAATGCATTACATACATACACATATATTATATATATATATATATATATTTTAAAATATATATATATATATATATACATATATACACTATCTGTATTCTGAAATGTCTATTTATTATCTATCTACTATCTATCTATCTACAATATATTTCATATATATATATAT
>NC_051386.1:23076398-23078898 GCF_015228065.2 Penaeus monodon | reverse complement strand
TTGCACCAAAGTGCTTCACTTAAAATGCGCAACATGAAACAATTATCACTACAAACAAGGAACCTTTATCAGCTATCAGCCCTTATCTCCTTTAAAAGAGCATCGACCTGTCTTCTTTGTAGAATTCGGGACATTAAAACAACTAGCTGGCAAAATTGATTTCTCAGTTACATCTACATCAATTTCAGCTGTCTGGCGACAGATCTATAAACTATCAGGTAAATATCTCGCCGTCCAGCCCCCGTTCTTCCTATTCGAGGTACTCTCATCTCTGTCAAAGTCGCTAATTGAACTGGAAAACTATTTCAGCCAGGTCAGCAGTGGCTCTCACCTCTCTCTACATTTCTCTTCCATTAAAACCATCAGAGAATGCACCACCATCTTCTTCACCCTGTCCTCTGCTGAGTCCTATGCTTCTCTTTCTTCCTCTGAACTCCACAATCGTGCCGAAACAACCGTGAAGGCCCTGACGGTATTCATGACCATAAGCTCCAACACCTTCCATCTTCCTCTCTATCCTTCCTATTATCTATTTTCAACCACATATGGACGACAGAAAATTTTCCTCATTGGCGAGAAGCTCATTTCCTTCCCTTCTTGAAATCTAATGAATCGGGTGCCCTCCCTTAAGATTACTGCCCCATCACTCTAACTAGCTGGTAGTGCACGCTGCTAGAACAAATGGTTTGATTTCTGCCGTGCCCTTTGCTCCTTTTGAGACATATACTACATCTGCATTTTTACACTCCATATTAGTCATATTCATTAACACAGAAAAAACGTATGATACAAGATGGTGGTACCATAATCTCCAACAGCTGTAGGGGTCTTTATAAAGTCCTTCCTTTCTAAATACACTTTCCAGGTCAAACTGCCTCCTCCATATCATCCTTTCCTCAGTTCGAAGTTAGTGTACTCAGCACCACCTTATTCCTTCCTGCTGTTAATGGTATCGTTTTAATTCTACCACCAGAAGCCCAGTCATTACTATATGTTGATAATTTAACCATTTGTATTTGCTATTGTTTTCCCTGACCCATCAAAATCAGATACCCCCCTTTTGTCCTTCCCATCTATATTTCCACTCATTCCTACAGTACCAAATCCACCTTTGCTACTGGTTTCACAGTAACGTCGCCAACTCACACTTTCAAATACTCCCTCCCTACTGAATCCAGTGTCCTTACTACAGATCTGTATGCACTCCTTTTTGCCTTAAAAACACATGTACTCGCTCCCTTCTTGCTCTTTCAGTATTTTACTAATTATCTCTCTTAAAGTCTATGCACTTAACCAATCCTCGTGTCTGTAAGATTCAGAACTGATTGGTATGGCTATCTAAGAGTCACAAATCTATCAGATTTTGCTGGGTGCCCAGACATGTTGGAAACCCAGGCAATGAATAGGTAGATACTCAAGCACGCCCCGCCAGTATGTATCACATTAACAACGTTTCTCATGTATTCACGTATTCGCCACGGATTTTTACCCCAACTTTAAGGCCAATCTTTCTGGCCAAGTCTTCGCACTAATAAATTACATACTGTAAAACTATCAGTCTCCTCCCGGTCAGCTCCATTTCATCGGAACAGAGGCTGGGAGACGGCTCTCGCTCGCCGTTTAACACACTCCTATCTAGTGTCACAGTCTGATCCGCTCCTATGTTCCCTATGTAATGTTCCTCTTTCAGTTCCACACATTCTGTTGTTCTGTCCACACTTTACTACAGCTCGTACCTCTGCTTTCCTGTTCTCCCTTCAACGACCTCCCAACCTGTCGGACATCCTTATAGAATCCCACACTTTCTGCCTTGACAACTTGCTCTTCTTCCTCGGACACATACATATCCTTCACTTGATCTAATCCCCCTTACTTAATCCGACATTAACCCATTCACTTATTACCTTCTTAACCCATCTTTACCTTTCCAGTATTACTCTAGACTGTTGACGCATAGTAATTACGCATAGTAATTGATAATAGTAATTACGCATAGTTATTACGCATAGTAATTGATAATAGTAATTACGCATAGTAATTGATTACTAACGCCATCACCTTCCCCTTCCTTTCTAATACCATATCTTCCTATAGCGCTGCATGACCTTATATGTCACATTTCTTTTGATTTTAACCATTAACCTTTATATATAAATGTATATACATATGCATTTATTTATTCACATAGAAATATATATATATATATATTATATATATATATATATATATATATATATATATATATATATATATATATATACTAATATATATATAATATAAAATATATAATATATATTTACATATATAAATATATATTTATACATATATTATATATATTATATTATAAATATATATATAATATATATTATATGTATGTATATGTATGATGTATGATATACAAATAAATATATATATATACACACCACATCTGTATCATATGTTATATGTATCTTATGTATTGTATATCATCATCAATAATATCTATGTTTGAGCAGCCGTG
>NC_051386.1:23061398-23066398 GCF_015228065.2 Penaeus monodon | reverse complement strand
CACACAAAAAACACACACATAAAATAATATATATAATAGATAGAAAAGATAGACAATAGATAGATAGATAGATAATATAATATATTATATATATATATATATATATATTTATATATTTGTTTGTGTGTTGTGTGTGTGTGTGTGTGTTTGTGTGTGTGTGTGTGTGTGTGTGGTGTTTTGTGTGTGTGTGTGTGTGTTTGTGGGGTGTGTGTGTTGTTTGGTGTGTGTGTGTGTGTGTGTGTGTGTGCGTGCGTGCGTGCTGTGGTGTATTTTATATATTATATATTATATATATATATATATATATATTTATATATATATTATTATGTGTGTGTGTGTGTGTGTGTGGGGTGTGTTGTGTGTGTGGGGTTGTGTGTGTGTGTGGCGTGTGTTGTTTGTGTGTGTGGTGCTTGTGTGTGTGCTTGTATGTGTGGGTGTGTGTGTGTGTGTGTGTGTGTCTGCGTGCTTGTCGTGCGTGTGAGTGTATGTTATAAAACAAATATATATAAAATATATATATATATAATATTTTATATATATATATATATATATATATATATATACATATATATACAAATATATATATAAAATATATATATATATATATATATATATATATATATATATACATATATAAATATATCATCATCATCAAGGAGCCAACGGCGACGGAGGCACACAGCCACAGCCACCTTTCGCTTCTAGCCACGAAGGTCCCTCATGGTGAGTCTCCAGGAAGGCCCTCGACCCCTCTCTAATTCCTCGCGGCAGGTCTCATCGCCCAAGTCATGACCTCCTAGGTCGTCCCACGGGCCTTCTCCACCCAGGATTGTCTCGCAGAGAGGCAACCTGATGGGCAGGGTCATCCACAGGGAAGCGAGCTAGGTGCCCATATAACCTGAGTTGGCGATCCCGGATTATGTAAGTAAGACGTCCCATGCCAGTCTCACAGTGTAGTAGTTGGTTGGACACATAGTCCCCATGATCCAGCAGACTTTTTACAAAAGGCATCAAGACGAGACTCCAAGGCACAAATAGCGTCCAGGTTTCGCTTCCATAGAACAAAACTGGCAGTATCAGTGCCTTGAAGACACGTAGCTTGGTCCTTCTGCATAGGTACCGACATCTCCAAAAGATCTCGTTAATCAAGTTCATGGCTCCTGTTGCCAGACCAATCCGTCTACTGACTTCTTGGTCTGACAGCCCAGAGATATGGACTATGCTACCAAGGTAGACAAAGGTTTCTGTGCCTTCAACATCCTCACTGCAAGCACGGATCGACTGAACGGGTTCCCCTAACAGGCCCCCAAAGTCCTGAATCTTGTTCTTGGTTCAGGAGACCTCTAGGCCCAAGGGCTTCGCTTCAGTGCTAAATGCATCAAGAGCTGCCGCCAGTGATTCCAGGGACTCAGATAGAATGGCAACACCATTGGCAAAGTCAAGGACTGAGACCTTGATATTGGCCAGTGTTGCTCCACACTGACTTTGGCTAGTAGCTCTGCCCATTATCCAGTCCATGCAGGTGTTGAAAAGTGTTGGTGCAAGGACACGGCCTTGCCTCACTCCTGAATTAACAGGTAAGATGTTTGACAGGCCCCACACACTTTATAGCACTTTCAGTACCGGTATATAGGTTTGCTATTAGGCCAGTAATCTGTGTCAGAATTCCCTTGAATCCCACAGCGATTCTCAATGCACTCCTTCTTGAGGTCGATGTAGGCTGCAAGGGGTCTGGGTATGGCACAGGTATTGTGATACTACTTGCATTCAAACTAACTGTTGGAGGGTCTACCTGGTACAACTGATCAAAATATTCAGCCCAACATTCATGAAACCCAACATGTCCATCCATTGAGCAGACTGCAGTCATCTGCAAGGAGGGCTTATAACTCAGCTTTCTCAGGGCTTGGTAAGTAGGGCGAAGGTCATTTACAAAGAAATGGCCTTCAACTTCCTCAGCAAGATTCCTGATGAACTGTTCCTTGTCCCTTCTTAGCAGTATCCGAGCCCTACACACCAAAGAGTGACGCAAGTCCTGATTGCCATTCAGCCGAGCTGTGGGATATGCTTCAATGGTCCTCATGTCTACAGGGAGATGAAATTCTGCCCTGGCCTCAGGCATACACCAATGGACTCCTGCGCTGCTTCGAGTGTCTCGCACTTGAAGGACTGCCACAAAGCAGCTGGGACCATCAGAGACTGCTGCAGTGAACCCACGGGCACTTTCCTCCTCCCTCGGTCTGTCCAACACCCCAGAGTGGAGGGTCGGGGGGTTTGGAAGTGGACCCGTAGGGTAGCCACTACCAGCCTATGGTCAGTGCTACTGAACTCCGGTAAACCCTGCAGTTCTGGAGGATCTTCCATTGCATGCTAAGAAGAATGTGGTCGATCTCCTTGACCACTGTACCCGTATCACTATACCATGTCCAGCAATGCAAGGTGGATCTGGGATCAGCTCCCGAGCCATGGGGGCAATGGTCTGCCACAGATGTGAGTTTGGCATAGAATGCCTCTTTCACATCGATTCTGCAAACATCAGTAGGAGTATACACAGCAATAACAGACATGAAGCCAAAAGCATGCTTCAGTCTCAGTGCCATAATACCGGTGTTATCTCAACTACTGAGGGTTGAAGTCGGTTGGAGATTGCTATTGCTACTCCCTGGAGGTGATGACCATCGCCACGGCCAGAGCAGCCACCTCAACTCCCGCTCCAATTCCTTCGACAACAGAAGTAACCGCTCATCCTGCCATAAGGACCAGATGTTCCAAGCGTCTACCCGGATAGCTCGCCTGGGGCTTAATCTCAGGCTCTGCCACTCGACGCTGTCCCAAATAAAGGGGTTCGGCAAGCTGTAGACCCAACCGTCAGCTTGTATGTGTGTATATATATATGTGTGTGTGTGTGTGTGTATATATATGTATATATTTTATATTTTAATATATATATATTAAAAATATATATAATAGTATTATATAATTTAAATATATATTTTTTTTTTTTATATAAATATAATAAAATATATATATATATATATTATATTATCCTTCATTAAATAATAAAAACATTAAGTAAAGAAACAAAATTTTTAATTCAGACTTTAATGATACAATATTTTCAAAGCAGCTCTGTATATGCACACATACAGGCACACACACACACACATACTCTGAAACATGCGCACACACACGCATAATATATAATAATAATAATAATAATTATTATTATTATTATTATTATTATTATTATTAGTAGTAGTAGTAGTAGTAGTAGTAGTAGTAGTAGTAGTAGTAGTAGTTATATAATATAATTTTATTCCATTTCTTACAATGGATGTTCTTGGTGTGACAAGTCTGTTTTATTTTGCTTCTAAATTACCCCTGGGATTACCATCCACCGACGGCGAGGGATAATAACGCAGGTCAGCAAGATTGCTAGACGAGATACTACTGCTGCAAATATATATATTAAATGTACAGTGTAAGATTATATCATAACAATTTTCGTTATATAGATATAAATATATTTGACTCATAAGAACAAATCATTCACAATTGTGTAGAAAGGAACTATATGTGAAGATATCACAAGTTTACAACCTTTAAACCAAATTGATCTCTTCGGCCAATTCGCCCCTTCCCTCACAACTTCCTTTATACGGCAGAACAACTCCCAACCCCATCTTACCAGCCTATTCTCGTTTGGCAGTAACTGGGCAATACTCTACTCCTTGATATAAAACCTAATGGTCTATATGTTTCTAGGTTATTGTTTCCAATTAATAGATTTACTTCACCGTTAAACAATGGAATTTCTACATCATCTAAATATGGTCATTTTTCAAAATCTTCTTTTGAAGGCATAAACCCTTTGGAAATGTTTATATTAGCCTGAGAATAAACATTCGATGAAATTCCAAATCATTTCCTGTCAAGGTTCTAGCTTGTAAATCCTTCAGTACCTTTGAACTTCCTTCTTTTTCCCAGCAAGAGCTTAGGTTGTATGTGACCCTTTTTCCTTTACATTCTAGCTCATTCATTGGTTTGCTCTTTTCAGAACAAATAGTTGTAATTGAACCTGGATCTAAAAATGCTAGTGTGATTTTGCCTTAGCTTCGAGCTCTGCCATTTGTGTGTGTGTGTGTGTGTGGATGTGTGTGTGTGTGTGTGTGTGTGTGTGTGTGTGTGTGTGTGTGTGTGTGTGTGTGTGTTTTGGGTGTGTGTGTGGGTGGTTGTGGTGTGTGTGGGGTTTGTGTGTGTGTGTGGGGGGTGTGTGTGTGTGTCTGTGGGTGTGTGTGTATACATACATACATACATACATATACATATATTTGTTTATTTATTCAAGGACCGGACATATGTTATATATCGGTTTATTTGCGAAAGGACAAAAGCTTTAGTGAGCTTGTGAAATTTACTTGCGTTATCCCTTCAAATCGTAACATCTCGTTTTCTAGACCTGTTCAAGGTCACTGACGGGACTCAGAGCTCATACTTGTTTATGCAAATTAATCTGTTTGATTAAACTAACAAAGCATAATGCACAATAAATAGAGTATTTTCATAAAAAAAACTTAATAATAATGATTTAATTTTTTATGTTTTATATGTTGTGTGTGGGGTATAGATATATATTTTTACTTTTTATTTTCTATCTTTGGTGTGAAATAGAAACCGCTTCCGGGGTTCTGGTCCTGAAGACTATGGAGCAACCTCTTTTGCTCCCAGGTCTAATTTGACCCAGAGTGGAGCACCCGTCAGGATCCCATAGGATAAATCGAAATGAGGATAGAGGGATTCTTTAGCCTTGGCTGGCAACCCTTCTAGAGACAGTGTCTCAATGAAAACACTGCCAGGGAAGCAACCGGCAAACCACCCTGACTGAGCTTTCCCTTGTAGACATCTCAGGAATTGGCCCTCCGTCTTGTAGAAAAGACTGGGCTTGTTTAGTGAATCTACAGAGTATAGAGGGTCAAGGAAAAAATGGATGTTTACGTATG
>NC_051386.1:23049974-23051226 GCF_015228065.2 Penaeus monodon | reverse complement strand
TGCCCTTTCCTGGCATTGATTTCCCGCTAATGTTTATTTCTCCCGGGCTTTCTTTTCCCGCCTTTGTTTTTTCGGGCCGCTGGGTTTTCCGCCTTTACCGGGTTTTTTTAATTCTCTCTTCTTTCATTTTCTTTTTTCTGTCTTCTTCTTTTCTTTTTCTTTCTTCTTCTTCTTCTTCTTCTTCTTCTTTCCTCTCCCCCCTCTCGCTCTCTCTCGTTTTCTTTTCTCCCCCCCCCCCCCCTCTCTCTCTTTTTTCGCTTTTTTCTTCCCCCCCCCCCCCTCTTCCTTAAGGTGGCGGCTAATTATTATTATAATTCCTAAATAAAAATTTAAAAAGATGTTTTAAAAATTTAATTTTATTAATAGTTATAAAAAGAAAACGCTTATTATTTTTTTTAAAATAATATTATAAATTTTAAATTTTTAAACGGTCTTGCTATTCTTATGCTTTAAAATATGGAACCCTAAGCTTTAAAGGGGGCCTGGTTTCCAAGGTCCTTTTGCAGGGAAAAAGCCAATAAGGGGCAATTATTAGAAGGGCGGGGGGCAAGCGTCGAAATCAAGGGGCCTTTTGAAATCCCGAGAATTTGGTTTCCCTGCAAGCAAAAATCCCCATTAGCTTAAAAAAGACCGCCATAAAATGCCAGGGAAAATTCAAGGTTTATAAATAAGAACATTATTTACTTTTCCCAATTTTAAAATTTTTAAATATGAATAAAATAAATATATGCCCCTTTTTTATATATATATCATAAATAAAAATTATAGGGTTATATAAAATATATATATATATATATATATTATAAAAGTTTTTTTTTTTTTTCTAATATGTATATAATATAATATTAAATATATATTATATTAAATTTTGTAATAAATATAAAAATATTTTAAATATAAAATTAATATATTATATATATAATATTTTTTTTTTTTTTTTTGTTTTTTTTTTTTAAAATATAACAAACACTATATAAGTATATAAATAATAATATAAAATATAGATATATATATATTTTTGATATATAATTTTTTATATATATAATATTATATATATAAAATAATATAAATAAAATAATATTAATTATAAAACCCAATAATGTTAGTATATTTTTGGGTTTGTGCGTGCTTGCGTGCGTGTGTACACCCCACACACACACACACACACACACACACCCAACACACACACCCCAACACACACCCACACCACACACACACACAATTTTATATTATAAATATATTAATAAAAAAA
>NC_051386.1:23029974-23037474 GCF_015228065.2 Penaeus monodon | reverse complement strand
CATGATACTTAATTGTAGTTTTCATGTTGTGATGCTCTTGGAGTGAGTACATGGTAGGGTCCCCAGTTCCTTTCCACGGAGAGTGCCGGTGTTACCTTTTTAGGTAATCATTCTCTCTATTTTATCCGGGCTTGGGACCAGCACTGACTTGGGCTGGCTTGCCTACCCAGTGGCTAGGTAGGCAATCGAGGTGAAGCTCCTTGCCCAAGGGAACAACGCGCCGGCCGGTGACTCGAACCCTCGAACTCAGATTGCCGTCGTGGCAGTCTTGAGTCCGACGCTCTAACCACTCGGCCACCGCGGCCCCAAGAAATGAATAGTAATAATGATATTAATGACAATAATGAATATCATTATTATAATACAAAAATCATAATTATTATCACTTATTTTTATCATTGTCTTCAATGTTATTATTATCATTATTACTATCAATATTACATCAGTATTCTTATAATAATAAAAGCAATAAAAATACATTTTTACTAAGATAATAACTGATGATAATAATAAATGTTTTTAAAATTAACAGTAATATTCATAACAAAGATAGCAAAACAACAACAACAATAAATACATTAATAATAACATTGGTAATAATAATAATGACAATAATAATGATAATAATAATAATGATAATAATAATAATAATAATAATAATAATAATAATAATAATAGTAATAATAATAAATAGCAACAATAATAATAATAATAATAATAAATAATAATAATAGTAATAACAATAATAAATTTAATAAAAAATAATAATGTAATAACAATATTATGATGATGATGATGATGATGATGATGATGATGATGATGATGATGATGATGATGATGATGATGATGATGATGATGATGATGATGATGATAATAATAATAATAATGATAATGACAATGATAATGATAATGATTATATTAATGAAAATAAAATAATATAATGATAATATAATGATAATGTGACTGATGAATAATAGTGATAATGATAATGATAATGATCATGATGACGATAGCGATAATAAAAACGATAATAACAATAATAATTAAACTATTATCGATGATAATAATAACCATATTAGTAGCAAAGATGATAAAGATAATAATATAATAGTTATAATAATAATAATGATACCTATTAAAATGATGATGACAATATGAACAACTTTAAAATGATTATTATTATTGTTATACTATTATGTTTTATCATTAATAACAGTATTGTTATTATTATTATTATTATTATTATAATTATAATTATTATTATTATAGAATTATCGCACATCGATAACATGTCATTTCCTTCAATGGTAATGTCTCCTTAATATTTGTGACAGCAAATTTCTGAAGAGCCTTGCAGAATGCAAGGTTACAGTCTACTGCATATCTTCAATTAATTTCTAAATTTCTTGCTCTTTATTCTCCTTTTCATGTTTTTTGGTGGTGTTCCTAATGCCCCGGTGACTATGGAGACTACTTTTTTCATATTTATGGAGTTCTGTCTCTACATCCTGATATTTACAAACTTTTTCATTTTCTTTCTGCTCTATCCGGGAATCATGTGGGATGGGGAAGTCAACGATTATAATTAAATCTGGCCTTCTAGCTTCAATTGCATGGTCTGTCTGAATAGTAAAATCCCAAAGTACCATGTAAGTGTCATTATCAACAATACTTTCTGGCTCGTGACTTATATTTTTGTTTACATACATCCCAAACTTTTTACTTAAGTCCCAATGCATTCTTCTCCTAACCATGTCCATATGGTGATTTTTAGTTTCATCAGTTCTTCTGTGTTTAATCGATTTTTGCTCTGATGAGGTTGCTCTTGAGCTGCTAGAATGAGAGCTTCTGTATCCCTCTCTAGGCCACTATTTTCTAACCATTTCCAGCTTTCCTCTCCAGCAATCTCCTCAGTTTGTCGAATAAATTGGCCATGCAGGAGTTTCTCCTTCCAGCTTTCTTTGCGTTCTTTCGCTCTTCGATCCTTATATTATTTAACCGTTTCCTTTACTTCCATGCCTGATCTTCTAGCTGCATCAGCAGTCGCTTTTTGCTCTTCTGTATGTACCTCTCTAGCTCCCTTTTCAAATGGTTCTATCTTATCTTTAATGCTTGAAAGTCCACTTCCACCTTCACTTCGTGTAATATACAGCCGGTCTACATTGCTTTTTGGAAGGAGTGCATCGTCATCAGCTTCCTTATACGTTATTCTAATTCTTGAATTTCTTGTTTCCTCCAGCCTAGAAAGGGAACAGAGTATCTGACTACGGGAACAACGCATGTATTAATTACTCTCATAATGTTATTTCCATTTAATTTTGTCTCTAACACTTTCGTCACTCTATGCTTATACTATTTACTGATTTCCTTTTATCTCTGATGTCTTTATATCAACTAACGCCTGAACACCTAGATATTTTAAGCTGCGTCTTCTTGTAAGTTCCTAAATATTTTGTTTGCAGAGAATTGCTATCAGAATCAACAATCTTTCCTCTTTTGATAAAATCTACACATTTCCACATTCAAACTGGGACATTCTTCAATATAGACCTATTAATAGGCACACCTGATTCATAGTTGAACTTCACTTGGCAGGTCATGGAAGACTTACATGGAAGCGACCACTTTCCAATACTTTTGCAGGAGGTGAATGGTATTCCAGCTAATGGAGTGCAGAGATGGCGACTTGAACATGCAGACTGGAATCTTTTTAGATCAACTGCAGTATTGCAAGGATCTGTGAATGATTTCCAAGATGCTGTTAATTACTTCACATCACGAATTCACCTTGCAGCAGAGGCATCCATTCCCAAAAATAGCCGGCAGTACCGTCGACCTCCGGTACCATGGTGGTCTGATGAATGCCAACAAGCTGTCAGAGCAAGAAAAGCTGCATTAATGCAGTTGAAACGACGCCCCAGCATTGTAACCTTGATCAATTACAAAAAGACCCGAGCCAAGGCCAAGCAAGTGCTAAAGGAGGCGGACGTCGTGGAGACAGTATGTCTCCTCGATTAACTCTGGGACCCCCTTAGCATGGGTATGGGACAAGGTGCGTAAGATCGCTGGAAAAAGCACATCCATGTCACCACCTGCTCTGAAGATAAATGGCATAATCATCGCAGAGATAAAAAGAGTTGCAAATGAGCTAGCTAAATCCATGGCAGAGATCTTCTCTTGAGCATGTTACACTGCTCGATTCTCCACTCTTCGGACTGAACAGGAACGACACCCAGTGTCGTTCTTCAGAAGGAATGCTACAGATCTTCCATACAACTTGCCATTTTTGCGCAAAAGAGATGGACTCTACTTTGCAGCTCTGCATCCGCATGGAAAGAAGCTATAATCATTCCTGTCCCTAAACCTGGCAAGAATGCTTCCACACCAGGAAGTTACAGACCAATTCTCTCACCAGCTGCATTCGCAAGCTGATGGAGAAAATGGCAAACTCAGGTTGACATGGCTGCTAGAAAAGGAAAAGGTGCTGACATCACATCGAAAAGGGTTTTAAAAAATTGAGATTGACCACAGATGCCCTTGTGAAGATGGAAACTTCTATACAGAGTTCCTTCGCACAGGGGACGTCACATGATAGCAGTCTTTGAAATTGAAAAGGCTTACGATACTTCTTGAAATATGGCATACTCATGAAACTGTATGACATTGGCTTAAGAGGATCATTACCTACCTTCATACAAAGCTTCCCTTACTAACAGGAAGTTTAGAGTTTGGGTGTAAAACAGTTTCTCTAACCTGGAAGATCAGCTGGAAGGGGTTCCACAGGGGAGTGTCTTAAGTGTGACCCTGTTTGCCATTGCTATAAATGACATCGTAAAGGTTGCTCCAAGTGCTGTCTCGTGTAATCTGTATGTGGATGACTTTACACTGTACTGCTCAGGAGGAAGCTTACAGGATGTGCAAGGACACATGCAGACTGCAATAAATCAGGTTGTACAGTGGGCAACATACCGTGGATTCAAATTTTCTCCAAGCAAGACCATGGCTATACTTTTCCACATCCTTCCCTCTATCAGGAGTAACCCACTGCAATTTGTTCAAGAGGTGAAGTAATTGGGTCTAAATTTGACTCAAGGCTTGCATGGGTGCCTCACACCAAAACACTTAAAAGTGAAGGCTACAGAAGTGCTCAGTATTTTGCTTTTTTTTTTTACATCTATCTTGGGGTGCAGACCACACAACGCTTCTGTGGCTTTACCGAGCGCTATTCATAGTAAGCTTGACTATGGATGTGAGGCTTATTCATCTGCAAACTCCCACTGTCTCTGGATGTGGACTCGGTTCATAATGAAGCTCTCAGAATCTGTTCAGGGGCTTTTAGGTCTTTACCTTTGAGTCCCTGTATGCTGAGAGTGGAGAACCACACCTTTCATTACACCGGGACTACATGAACCTGATTTACTACACGAGACGACAAAGGATTCCTGGATCTCCCAACTTCAGATTGGTTTTCAACCCTCTTGAGGATAGCCGATCCTATGGAGGAAAATGAGGAATCTTTTGGAAGAGCTTAATTTAAATTTGACTAAGGTTCTGGCCGTTGGAATTCCCCAATTCCCTCCTTGGACTAATCAAGTCGACCTGGATTTGGTCGGAATTGGGAAAGGAGAGAGATCCGAAGCAGTATTCAGAGAGATATTTCTTCAACAAATTTCTAAGTACCGAGGATCAGATGCATATATACAGATGGTTCGAAATCTGAAAATGGTGTGGGCTTTGGAGCAGTGAGCAGAAGGAAGACTGTATTTGGCAGTCTTCTCTAGCAGCCTTGATCTTCACCACAGAGTTACATGCCATCCTTGCAGCAGTTATGATGACTAGAGATTTTACGAACCATTCTATTGTAATATATTGTGACTCTCGTAGTGCCTTGCAAGCAATCAAGAGCTTAAACTCATTACAACCAGTAGCGAGGGAGGTTCAAGATTGGCTTGCCTGATGTCAACACATAAAAAGTAACTCTATGTGATTGCCCGTACATGTTGGTATCAGTGGAAATGAGTGAGCTGATCAGAAGGCCAAGGCAGCTGCCGCTCAGCCCTGTGATGCTCGTTTTCCTCTCCCACACACCGACCTGAAACCCAATATCAGGAGTTGTCTTCGCAATAAATGAAAGCAACAATGGAGGCATACCTCTAGAAACAAATTGCAAGAGATTAGAGATAACCTTGGCAGTTGGGTGACCAGCATCCATCTCAACCGAAAAGTAGAAGTTGTATTAACGAGGCTTAGAATCAGGCACACAAGACTGACTCACTGGCCGATGATGGCTAAAAGTGAAGCACTTTGCAAGGGATGCCAAGAGCCATTAACGATCGCACATGTAGTTGAAGATGTGCAACATTCTCAGACCAAAGGGTGTATGTACTTGTCCCCCATATACACTGAAAGAATGTATTGGGAAAGGATTGTGACATACAGGGTCTTATTAATTCCTTAGGGAGACTAATATTTTCAATAAAATTTAATTATGCATAATGTTTATGCAATAATTTTATACACTTAGAGCATAATATTAAAGCTTTGATTTTTAATATATTTATTGTTATTTGTAAGATATTCATTGATAGAATTTTGGTGTTTTAAAAATTTAATATTACTATCTAACAAGGTATTTGCCGTATGACCTTAGCTGTTGACGCGGCAGATAATTTGAAATAATCAATCAATCAATCTTTTGATGAAAAGTGACGCACAGTTTTCGAGGCCAAATTCCATTCCTGTGTCTCAGATGAAAATTCTGACTGTATTAATGATTCAAGATTTTTTTTTTACAATTTCGTCGGGAATATAACTGTTAATAATTAATTAATTAATTAACAGGCGGCAATTGCTTGTACCTGTACCATCTGGCCTGGAGCTTTCCAGTTTAGAATTTTTCCAGGCTTTTCTAACAGTCTTTTCTGTGATGTTATTCTCCACGTGACCTTCAACTTATTTATTTATTTATTTTTAATCCATATTGCACCTTTCCTGTGCTTTCCTTCTCTGCTTCCGATATCTGATCAAAATGTTTTTGCTTCTTTTGGATCTGGTGCTTCACCCTCCTCTCAGAAAATGAGAGATTCTCTGGTTGTATTTTTTTTTATTTTAGGTACCTTAGATTAGATTTTCTCTTTACATGTCTGCAACCTTTTCTTTTTTATCCTATGTCTTTTCTGCAATAGATCTTCATGTTTTTCTTCTTCTCTATAAACATGTTAAGTCTTGATAGGTCCTCTATTAGTTGGTTATCCAGCCTTTTAGAAAAAGGTTCCTTTTCCTTTCGGCAAGTTTTTATACCCAACATTTCCGTGACTAGTGCAGCCCCACAGAATACTAAGTCATCTACTTCACTTTGCCGAGCACTTTGTCCACTGTAGTCACTGTATCTGACCATCTTTTTCTTTCCATTCCTCATAACGCTGGCAGCCTTCCTTGAATTTGTTTCAACTGTTGCAATATCTTTCTGCTGTTTATCTAATTCATTGTGATATTTGTCTACAACAAACTCCCTCATTCTCAGTGTTTCATTTACTCTCTGATCTTTATCCACATTGATTTCCACCTTTCGCTCAGAACTCCCATCTCCGTTTTCAAGGCTGCCATTCCTACAGTTCCAAATTCGGCATCCTCTATCATTTTTCTTTAATCTCTTCTGTCGACCATTTTCTTTCTCATTATCTAGGCTTTTTGATTTGATAAGCGTTGTTCAGCTATTTGGAACATTCCCATGTCCTTTCATAGATTATGCATTCTTTTCCTATAACCAATCATATTCAATCATTTCTGATCCTTATAGCAGTATCTTTTGGCGACCGGGTCCATGCTGCTGAGCCATGGGACTTCTGCCGGGGGAGACAGCTTCCCATGAAGTGTCACTCTTCTTAACACCATTGATTGATAATCCGTTAACTGACATTGCACTCTTGATGAGGATAATGGTGGTAAGGTGACACAACCACCGATAGTTTTCGTGGTTGTTGTTGTTGTTGTTGTTGTTGTTGTTGTTGTTATTATTACCAGTAGTGGTAGTAATGTCATTTTCATTTTCATTCTTATTATTGTTATCATTAATGTTGATATTGATATTGTTATAATTATTCATATTATTCATATACTTACTGATTAATATTATTATTGTTGTTGTCGTTACGATTATCATTATTGTTTTAGTTACAGTAGTAGTTCTAATGGTATCTTCCTCATCATCATCATCGTTATTGTTATTATTATAACTATTTTATCAATATTATTATTGTGATGATGATATTAACAAGAATCATAGCAACAACAATAACAACAACAATAATGGCAACAATGATAATAATAATGATAATGTTAATAATAATAATCATGAAAATATTAATGATAAAAGTAATAGTGATAATTATTACCAATATTATAATAATATTATTTTGTTGTTGTTATTATTATTTTTTTATTATTTTTATTATTATATTATTTTTATTTTTATTATTATATATTATTATTATTATTAAT
>NC_051386.1:23023593-23028593 GCF_015228065.2 Penaeus monodon | reverse complement strand
GTATGTTTTTGTATGTATGAAAGTATGTATATATACATACATACATACATGCATACATACACACCACCCCCACACACAAACCACACACACACACACACCCACACACACACAACACAACAACACACACCAAAACCACACACCCACCACACACAAACACACACACATATATATATTTATAAAATTTAAATATTTAATATATAATAATCACGACACACACACACACACCCCAAAAACACACCACACACACCCACAAATATATAAAAATATTAAAATATATATAATAATTTATTAAATATATTTTTAAAAAAATATATATAAAATTATATAATATTATATTTATATAATATAATATTAATTATAATTAAATATATTATAATTATATTATTAATATATATATAATATTAATTATGGGGGGTGTGTGGTGTGGGTGTGTGTGTGGTTTTGTGTGTGGTGTGTGTGTGGTGGGTGGGTGTGTGTGTGTTGAGGTGTCTGTATATATTAAATAATATTATAATTATAAATTTTATATATATTTTTATATATATATAATAAATTGTAATTTTGTTATTTGTATATAAAAATTATAATATATTAATTATAATATTATTATATAATATAAATTTTAAAAAGAAGAGAGAGAAGAGAGAGAGGAGAGAGAGAGAGAAGAGAAGAGATACCCAACCATACATAAATATTTTCATCTATTTCTATTTATCTATCTATCTTTTTACACATAGGGTGTGTGTGTTGTGTGACTTCAAAATCAACAACAGATCCCCAAAATTTTCATCTCAGTAAAAAAGAAAAAAAATAAAAAAATCGTCGTATATAGGTAGGGGTACCTTCCCCTTTAAAATAAAAAAAATATTGCTTCTCGAATCGTAAAAAGGCGCTAGTTCGAGAGAACGGGGGAAAGGGGATTAAAACGATCGACTTCGTCCCACACCTGTCCCCGTGCACGGCAGAGGTATATTTTGTTCTTTTCTCATAATGAAATGATAGGAGTAGAACATATCAATAGAGAAAAAAAAGAAAAAAAGGAGAAGAAGAGAGAAGACGAAGAAGAAGAAGAAAGTTTATTTTGAATCAGTCTTAATACATTTGATTCAGAGAAGGTTTCATGCCCTGCTTTGAAAATGCTAAGGCTGATGCTAAATACAGACGAAATGTACTGGACTGTGAACCAGCAAGAACTGATATTCAATTTTGGAATGAATAGCGGACACAGTGACGAAAGTAAACCATGAAGCGAATCCGAGATGATTACATTGTGTCTTCACCAGACTCGGATAAGATTTCAACGAATATCGTCTCGTTTCGTAACTTCTCATCCCTTCTGTTTCAGAAGAATAGGCGAATACGTAGAAAGTTTCATTGTTAGGAAGTATGAAAAGAAGAATCGTGCATGTGAAACCAGATAACAAACAGAAAAAAGGATACGAAGAAAAGGGGACACATTCCCCTGCTGTGTAAAGATTATGCTCTTTTTCAGTATCTTACGGCCAACTCTGAATTTTAAATAGATTTGTCATTTGCACCTTGCAAATGAATTATCGCAGAGGAAATGTTACGGAAGAATGAGAAAAGGGGGGAAAAACCTGCAATATCCAATGTTAGTTCTGCAGTACGGAAGAATGTACGGTTTCTTCCTTCACATCTTATTTATATTTTCCTTTCGACACCTTCCACTTATTTTGTAATAGAATTTTCACTAAGGCAGACTTAGTGAGATGTGTAAGGAGTGCAGGCGTACTCAGTCCCATCAAGATAAAATGCCCTTCCCGTAGTACAAACAAAGCCACTGTTTGGTCTGGAAAAACTCTTTCCCGTGATATAAATTATTCTTCTGGCCCAACACTTCTTAGAACTGAGAGGAGAGCTTTTTCTGGGCGCATAAACGGGGCGCTTCGACCGAGAGAGATCTTCACATTTCAGGTTTCCCTTCTCTGCACTTCCACACTATCGGTCTCGTTGAACCAAGTATTATGCAATGAATGGACTTATTCGCATCTTCATTGGTTGTATATGGTGTAGTTAATGCTGATTGTGATAATGATAATGAGAATGGCAGTAAAAAAAAGTAAAAAGGTAGGATTATCGTTTCAGATTATGATTATAATAATAATATTGATAATGTTAATTATTAATAATATAACTGTAAAATAATAATAATAATAATAATAAATAATAATGATAATAGTAAAAATAATAATATTAAAAAATATTAATAATTATAACAAAAAACACAAAAATGATAATAATTAATTTCCCTTTTTCATATTCTTATTCTTCTCCTTATTTTATTACTATAACTATAATTATTGTCATTTTATTTTATCATGGATTAAACTATTATTCCTATTATTATTATCATCATTATTATTATTATTATAAGTAGTAGTAGTAGTAGTAATAGTATAGTAAATAGTAACTGTAGCAGTATAGAAATAGTATTATCATACATCAATCAACATCACTATTATTATTATTATTATTCTATTATTAGATGATGATGGATGATGGGTGATTTTTATGATCATCATTCATCATTGATATTGACATAATAATTGGGATTAATATTATATTTTTCATTATGATACTTTATACTTATAATTATTTTTATTTTGTTTTTTTAAAATTGATAATATCACTACTTCTATAAGTATTCATATCATTATTATCATTATAAAATATTTTTATTATTTTTTTCTTTTTGATAAATAAAATAATTTAAAGATAATGATGATGATAATAACAACAACAATAATAATAATATGATAATTTATAATAGATAATTAAAAAATAATAATAAATAATAATAACAATAATAAAATAATAAAATTAATAATGATTATTGTCATTATTTTATTATTAATAATATTATTAATTATTTTATTTTAATTATTATTATTATTATTATTATTATCATTATTGCTATTATTATTATTATTTATTATTTTTATCATTATTATTATTATTATTATTTATTATTATTTTTTCTGGTTTTATATTATATTATTATTATTATATAATTAATAATAATAATATTTAAAAATAATAATAATAATTATTATTATTTTTTCATTATTTTATTATTATTGTTGTTTTTATCATCATCATCATTCTTGTTGAACCGTATTCATATTGACAGATGTTTGGGAAAAGGAATGAATAAGAATACATGACGAAGGGCAAAAATCGAAAACCGGTCAAATACATCTTTGTACTCTGAAGATATTTATTTTCATTCATATCTTTCTACATTATTTTTTTATTATTAATATTTATATTATATTTATTTTTTTTCAGGTATTATTATTTTATTATCATTATTACCATTACGATCGTCAATCTTATTAATGATGTTATTATTACTATTATTATTAATATTATTATTGATATTACCATTATTATCATTATTATTAAATTTTTATATTATTTTTATTATATCAGTAATATTGTTATTATTATTATTATTTTATTATTATCATTTTATTGTTGTTAACATTTTATTATTTTTATTATTTTATTGTCATCTTTATGTTTATTAATAATTCATTATTCCTCATCATTTCATTATTATTAGTGTGTCATCATTATTTACATTTTCCCATTGCATTATTATTAACATTTTTATTATTATTGGTTATTATTATATTATTATAAAATCATTATTATTATTAAAACTGTTGTGTTGTTTGTTATTATTATTATTATTTTTTATTATTATTAATTTTTATTTAATATTTTTTTTGAAGTTATTATTATTATATTTTATTACGATCGTCAGTCATTAATATTATTATTGGCCATTGTAATTTATTATTATTATCATTAATTATTATTATTATTATTATTATTATATGTTATTATTATTAATTACTATTATATTATTATTATTAATATTGTTATTATTTTGTTATTTTTGTTATTGTTTTGTCATTGCTATGTTAGTAATAATTTTATTATTCGTCATAATTTCCCATTATTTTTAGTATTGTCAACATTGTTATTCTTCCATTGTTACATTATTATTATGATTATCATCATCATCATTATCATTATTTTTATATATATTATTATTATTATTATTTTTATTATTATTATTATTTATATTGTCATTACCATTACCATCATAAATACTATTATCACTATCAATATCATTATTATTGTTGTTATTATTATAATAATGATGAGATGATGGATGATGAGATAGATGAAATGATGATGATGATGATGATGATGATGATGATGATGGAATAATGAAGGTGATGCTGCTGCTGCTGCCGCTGCTGTGCAAATGAATGATGATGATGAGATGATGATGATGAAATAATAAATATTACTACCACTACTACTACTAATAATAATAATGATAGTAATAATAATGATAATAATAATAATGATAATGATAGTAATAATAATAAAGATGATAGGAATAATAAATTTATAATAACAATAATAATTATATAATCGTTATTATTTTTACAATAATAGTAACAATAATAATAGTTATAACAAAAATTTTTACGATAGATAATGCTAAGGGTTTAATAGTATGAATAATGATTTAATAATCTAATAAGTTTATTATCTTAAATTGTTATAATCGTATTGATAATATCATCTTTTTTACTTCTTTTATTGTTATCATTATTATTATCATTATTATAGTTATTTTTGTTATTGTTAGCATTACTACTACTATGATTATTATCATTATTAGGAATTTTTTATAATAAATAATATTAATATTATTATTTTTAAATTATTATTATTATTATATTACTATAATAATTATTACTATTATTATTATTATCATTAATATGAATTGATATATTATTATTATTATTATTATTATATTACTACAAAATTTATTATTATTTTTATATTATAATTACCATTATATTAATATTTTTATCTAATCTTTAATTTAATGTCATTATCATAATCATAATTATTGTTATGCTTTTAGTATTTTGTATTTTTTCTATTATTAC
>NC_051386.1:22986564-22989064 GCF_015228065.2 Penaeus monodon | reverse complement strand
CCTAAGGAAATTAATAAGACCCTGTATGTCACAATCCTTTCCCAATACATTCTTTCAGTGTATATGGGGAGACAAGTACATACATCTTTGGTCTGAGAATGTTGCACATCTTTCAACTACATGTGCGATCGTTAATGGCTCTTGGCATCCCTTGCAAAGTGCTTCACTTTTAGCCATCATCGGCCAGTGAGTCAGTCTTGTGTGCCTGATTCTAAGCCTCGTTAATACAACTTCTACTTTTCGGTTGAGATGGATGCTGGTCACCCAACTGCCAAGGTTATCTCTAATCTCTTGCAATTTGTTTCTAGAGGTATGCCTCCATTGTTGCTTTCATTTATTGCGAAGACAACTCCTGATATTGGGTTTCAGGTCGGTGTGTGGGAGAGGAAAACGAGCATCACAGGGCTGAGCGGCAGCTGCCTTGGCCTTCTGATCAGCTCACTCATTTCCACTGATACCAACATGTACGGGCACTCAACATAGAGTTATCTTTTTATGTGTTGACATCAGGCAAGCCAATCTTGAACCTCCCTCGCTACTGGTTGTAATGAGTTTAAGCTCTTGATTGCTTGCAAGGCACTACGAGAGTCACAATATATTACAATAGAATGGTTCGTAAAATCTCTAGTCATCATAACTGCTGCAAGGATGGCATGTAACTCTGTGGTGAAGATCAAGGCTGCTAGAGAAAGACTGCCAAATACAGTCTTCCTTCTGCTCACTGCTCCAAAGCCCACACCATTTTCAGATTTCGAACCATCTGTATATATTGCATCTGATCCTCGGTACTTAGAAATTTGTTGAAGAAATATCTCTCTGAATACTGCTTCGGATCTCTCTCCTTTCCCAATTCCGACCAAATCCAGGTCGACTTGATTAGTCCAAGGAGGGAATTGGGGAATTCCAACGGCCAGAACCTTAGTCAAATTTAAATTAAGCTCTTCCACAAGATTCCTCATTTTCCTACCATAGGATCGGCTATCCTCAAGAGGGTTGAAAACCAATCTGAAGTTGGGAGATCCAGGAATCCTTTGTCGTCTCGTGTAGTAAATCAGGTTCATGTAGTCCCGGTGTAATGAAAGGTGTGGTTCTCCACTCTCAGCATACAGGGACTCCAAAGGTAAAGACCTAAAAGCCCCTGAACAGATTCTGAGAGCTTCATTATGAACCGAGTCCAACATCCAGAGGACAGTGGGAGTTGCAGATGAATAAGCCTCACATCCATAGTCAAGCTTACTATGAATAAGCGCTCGGTAAAGCCACAGAAGCGTTGTGTGGTCTGCACCCCAAGATAGATGTAAAAAAAAACGCAAAATACTGAGCACTTCTGTAGCCTTCACTTTTAAGTGTTTGGTGTGAGGCACCCATGCAAGCCTTGAGTCAAAATTTAGACCCAATTACTTCACCTCTTGAACAAATTGCAGTGGGTCTACTCCTGAATAGAGGGAAGGATGTGGAAATGTATAGCCATGGTCTTGCTTGGAGAAAATTTGAATCCACGGCATGTTGCCCACTGTACAACCTGATTTATTGCAGTCTGCATGTGTCCTTGCACATCCTGTAAGCTTCCTCCTGAGCAGTACAGTGTAAAGTCATCCACATACAGATTACACGAGACAGCACTTGGAGCAACCTTTACGATGTCATTTATAGCAATGGCAATCAGGGTCACACTTAAGACACTCCCCTGTGGAACCCCTTCCAGCTGATCTTCCAGGTTAGAGAAACTGTTTTACACCCAAACTCTAAACTTCCTGTTAGTAAGGAAGCTTTGTATGAAGGTAGGTAATGATCCTCTTAAGCCAATGTCATACAGCTTCATGAGTATGCCATATTTCCAAGAAGTATCGTAAGCCTTTTCAATTTCAAAGACTGCTATCATGTGACGTCACTGTGCGAAGGAACTCTGTATAGAAGTTTCCATCCTCACAAGTGCATCTGTGGTCAATCTCAATTTTCTAAACCCATATTGATATGAGGTCAGCACGTTTTCCTTTTCTAGCAGCCATGTCAACCTGAAGTTTGCCATTTTCTCCATCAGCTTGCGAATGCAGCTGGTGAGAGAATTGGTCTGTAACTTCCTGGTGTGGAAGCATTCTTGCCAGGTTTAGGGACAGGAATGATTATAGCTTCTTTCCATGCGGATGCAGAGCTGCAAAGTAGAGTCCATCTCTTTGCGCAAAAATGGCAAGTTGTATGGAAGATCTGTAGCATTCCTTCTGAAGAACGACACTGGGTGTCGTTCCTGTTCAGTCCGAAGAGTGGAGAATCGAGCAGTGTAACATGCTCAAGAGAAGATCTCTGCCATGGATTTAGCTAGCTCATTTGCAACATCTTTTATCTCTGCGATGATTATGCCATTTATCTTCAGAGCAGGTGGTGACATGGATGTGCTTTTTCCAGCGATCTTACGCACCTTGTCCCATACCCATGCTAAGGGGGTCCCAGAGTTAATCGAGGAGACATACTGTCTCCACGACGTCCGCCTCCTTTAGCACTT
>NC_051386.1:22956564-22966564 GCF_015228065.2 Penaeus monodon | reverse complement strand
GATGAGAAGTAAAAGTATTGAGAAAAACTTACTGACAGGGATGGTGATAGGAAACAGAGGAAGAGACAAACCGAAGACAAGACTGAGCGACAACATCAAAGATATTTGTGGGCTGACGATGGTACAAGTGGAAAGAAAAGCGCAAGGTCGAGTTGAGTGGCGAAGGATGGTGAAGAGGTCCACGGCTGCTCAAACATGAGCATACCGTTATTGATTGATAGATATACTTATATATATGCAATAATGCCAAGAGGCTCGGAGTCCAGTTCTCTAACCACTGGACTGTCGCGGCAGTCTTATACATATATATATATATATATATATATATATATATATATATATATATATATATATATATATATATGTGTGTGTGTGTGTGTGTGTGTGTGTGTGTGTGGGTGGGTGGGTGCGTGTGTGCGTATGCACGTGTGTGTGTGTGTGTGCGTGTACGTGTGCACGCGTGTGTGTGTGTGTGTGTGTATGTGTATGTATATATATATATATATATATATATATATATATATATATATATATATGTGTGTGTGTTTGTGTGTGTTGTGTGTGTGAGTGTGTGTGTGTCTGAGTGTGTGTGTGTGTGTGTTTGTGTGTGTGCGTGTGCGGGTGCGTGTGCACGCGTGTGTGTGTGTGTGTGTGTGTTTATCGCTGGGTAGAATTTTTCTAATATTTCATATTTCTAATAAAATTCAACGGAAGTCAAGCCTATTAAGGAATTAATCGAATTCTAATGATATCTGCTTGTTTAATTGATTTTCTGTTTTACTAATCCACCGCGTTGGCTTTGTTTCAGCTGAGCCGAGGTCTCTGGCTCTCTCTCTCAAACAGAGGGACTAGTTTTGCTCGACGGCCGCTTGGCGAATACAGATGCGTCGAGAAGCGCTAACTGGTATCCGAAAGCCCTCATACTGTCAGATAAATGCTGTTTAAATATTTATATATATATTCTTGTTGCTTTTATGTCACTTGTACTGCTATTCATAATACAATCCTTGCTGGCCATTATCACTTTGCACTGTGTATTCCATTTTCTGTTGAAAATGCGTAAAAGTTAACGCACTGATGCGTACAAAGATGTGCATGTATGTATGTTTGTATCTAAGAGTACATGGAGGCGTTCATGTCCTTGGTTTTGTGGGCACATGTAATAGGTTTGCGAGTTTGTATGCGTCTATGTAGGTGTATGTGAGCGTTTGAATCAACACCCATTGTTGCAGCAGTGCCGCGTCTACCTCTCTCGTTATCAAATAAACAATTTGTCTCTGTGTTCATCCACTCGGCTTTGCCATAACCTGCACCACTTCACCTTGTTATGAATGGTTTCTGCATCACACCTGACCCGTCCCCTATCCCTCCTCCCTCCAGGCCCCCGTGCCCCCACCAGTCTTCCTCACCCCCTCCCCTTTCCCTCGCTCTCTCGGCGGGTGTGAAGGAATTTGTACCCTTTGTGTGAGACAAGCGTATTTGAGAAACGCCGCCGAGCGCTGGATCTCACTGTCAATGCTCCCCGGTCGGCGGAGTGAATTTGAGAGACAGAGGAATGGCAGCCGAGGGGCAGCAAATAAGGGAACACAATGGGAAGCTTATCAAGATAGATAAATGATGAAAATGACGATAACAGAACACGAATGAAAAGGAATACTGAGACAGGGAACAAGGAAACGATTGGCTTTAATAAAGAAATAATTATATCTAAATCACTACCTTCATAATTATCAGCATCAACATTAATGTTATTATTATCAAAGTGATTATTATTATCGATATCATTACTTTCATTATCATCATTCTTTGCATTATTATGGTTATCATCATTACCATTACAATAAGGTGTTGTTATTATTGTTATCATAATTATCGTTATCATTGTTATTATCATTATTAGCATCATCCTCATTGTTAGTAGTAGTTTTGTTTTTACTATTATTTTTATTATCATCATCATTATCATTAACATCATCATCATCATCGTCATTAATGTAGACGCAGATATAATATCAAGCACTGGTAATTAATTATCCCAAGTATAACGCGACGACCGAACTGACCCTCCCGTTCGCGCGACAACCCTTGACTGCCCATTTCCAGGGCATTCAGAAAATTTGCCCAAAAGTTATCCTTGAAGAGGGACGCGGCATGAAGCTCATGGCTGCTCGTCGCAAACAAAGGCTAGAAGTAAAGTGACATGATGAAAATTACCCCACACTAGAAATATCATAAGTACTTAGAGTGATCCAGTCATTCCTGTGCGAGGTCATAGATTCCTCCCCGGCCAGGGGTTTTGAGCAGGCATTGCGACCTCGCTAGGGCCGTGGGTCACCACTCTAACAAAGCATGCAACATGATATATCTAGTGAAATAAGGTACAGGACATTAGTGCAGCAAAGAAAACATCTAAGATTCATAAATTAGTCCTAACAAATATTCGTCTTTTTGAGCGAAATCACATCATCTTGCATCACAATCACTCATTAACTTTCCTCGAGATAGCATCACTGCACAGAACTGGTACTTCCATGCCACTGTCGGTAACTTATCAGATACGTTTTATACTGTCCATCACCTTTGGTTCGGTGTAGCAATGGACCCACCTGCGTAGCAGACCCTATCTCTCGGCCTTGGACTGTAACCTTGGGCTTGCCTAGAGGGACTGAAACAGGAGGGAACGCTTCCTAACGGCCCGTCTGGCTGTGGCGATCTCTACTTCCCCGTGTCCCTAGAGTCTTGCGAGGCTCTTGCCATGTATCCTTACCTCGCGTTCGAGTGGCCCGATAATCCGCCCCCTTCACCCTTATTCATTGACACCAGGGAGAGGTACTGCTCTGCCCTCCACTTTGCCAGGACTCAAACCTGGCCTTACACAGTGATATCGGAAGGAAGACAACTCCTGCTGCCGTGGCAACGGAGTGAGCCTGGGCTAGGACATTTGGGAAAAGCTAAGAGAACCATCCTTTGCATCGACCTTGGGTTTGGCAGTTCGTACGTTAACGGAACTCTGTGACACACATACATACAAATTTACATGTGATTCACTTCTTAGATTCTCGCGAGCACTCATATCTTTTCGGTCCACTTTCTGTCTCAATCTCAGCACGTCGTCAAGCGTGTTGTTAGGCACACTTAGAAGCGGCTCATGTGGCTGGTGTACTGGAGATGAAGTTCGTGACACACGCGTATCGGCACCCAATAAATCCTCAACCTTCCCCAGACTCATCCTCAGGAAAACGTTAGTCGTGACCGTTCTGGTAGTATGCGTCCGCAGTGGGAGTAGCCGTGTCGAAAGCATCATATCGCGAATGGGCGCGCCACCGTATGGGCTGGCCACCTCTCCGTCTCATCTTTGACAGGCCACGTCCAGAGAGCCTGTTACTGCTGCAGGGGAGGTGGTGACATCTCCCCTTAAATGATACCAGAGCTGGTCAACATGACTACATCTGGGATGACCAGAGACGTCTTTCGCCGAGAGAATGAGGTGAGAGATCCGTCTCTGAATTTCCGCGGTTAGCAAGCACTGCGATGTCGAGAACTGAGTGGCTGGTGAGGAAGTGGTGTCGGTGCAGCACCAAGGAGGACAAGGACGACACTGACACTCTCTGTATCGCCCTTGATCTCCTAGATGTCTTCCCGATACTCCTTGTATGACTGCCATCTCCACTGCCGGGGTGCAGTCCTCTACTCCGAAACCAATAATTATCATTAGTAGTAGTAGTAGTAGTAGTAGTAGTATATTATTATTACTATCATTATTATTGTTATTATCATTATCAACATTATTATTATGATTATCATTACTATCATTATCACTATCACTATTATTAATAATATTGTTGTTGTTATTATCAATATATAACAATGTTATATAATAATGTTAGTGATAGTACTACTACTACTACTAATAGTAATAATAATAATAATAACAGAAATAATATTCATAATGTTAATAGTAATGATAAGGAAGATATTTATGATAATAACGATGACGATAATATTAATGATAATAATGATAATCATCATAATAATAATGATAAAGGCGAAACAATGGATATAATTACTATCATTATCGACATTATTATTATCACTATTATTATTATTATTATTATTATTATTATTATTACCATTATTATTATTATTATTATTATTATTATTATTTTATTATTATTATTATTATTATTATTATCATCATTAATAATGATAATAATGATAATAGTAATAGTAATAATCATAATAGTAATAATTATCATGATGATAATAATGATGATAATGATAATAGTACTGCTGATGATAATGGTAATTAATATAATTATGATAACGGTAATAATGGTAATAATAATGATAACAATAATAATCATAGAAGTAATGAAAATGCTAATGATAATAATAATAAAAAACATATCCAAAAACAAAAAAATGTTAATAATGTTAACAAAGATAATAGTAATTTTGTTACTATGATCTTTATTATTTATTATTACCATTATTGCTAATAATATCAGTAATAATAATAATAATAATAATAATAATAATAATAATAATAATAAATGATAGTAATAATAATAACAATAATGATAATAATAATAATAATAATGATAATAATAATAATAATGATGATAATAGTAATAATAATAATAATAATAATAAAGATATAATAATAATAATAAGTAATAATAGATAACAATATAATAATAATAATAATAATAATATAATAATAATATAATATAATAAAAAATAATAATGATAATAATAATAGATAATGAATAATAATAATAATAAATATAATATGATAATAATATATATGATATAAATAAATATAATATGATAATACATAAGAAGAAAATATGATGATAATGATAATATATAATAATATATAATAATAATATATAATGATAATAATAACATTAATGATGATGATGATGATGATGATGATGATGATCATGATCATGATAGTGACAATAATGATAATAATAGTAATAATAATAATAATAATAATAATAATAATAATAATAATAATAATAATAATAATAAATAATAATAAAACAATGATAATAATAAAAAAGAAATAATAATAATAATAATAATAATAATAATAATAATAATAATAATATTAATAATATTGATAATTTTTATAATATTGATGATAATAATGATATTATTATTATTATTATTATTATCATTATTATTATTATTATTATTATTATTATTATTATCATTTTTATTATTATCATTATTATTAATGAACATATTAGTAATATAAATAATAATCATGTTATTACTAATCATAATAATGATAACATTAATGATAACAACGATAATAACAATTATTATGGTGATTACAATAATAATAATAATAATAATAATGATGATGATGATAATTATAATAATAATAATAATAATACTGATGATGATGATGATAATAATAATAATAATAATAATAATAATAATAATAATAATAATAATAATAATAATAATAATAATAATAATAATAAATAACAATAATAATAATAATGTTATTATTATTATTACTATTATTATTATTATTATAACAATATTACAATATTAATTATGATAAGGATAATGATACTACTACTGTAAGGATGGTTGTTGGTCCGTAACGAGGAGCCCGACTTTGACCCCAGCCTCATGAAGCGAGCTGAAGCCTCTCGTGAAGCGAGAACGGCTTAGGGACGCAAATAAGGGTCCCGTTCACTCCCCTGAACGACTTGATATAGATCCTGGGCCTGTAAAATGGTAGCGGGCAGTGATCCAGGATCCTACGCAGGCTTGACATGTACCCTGAGCGGAGAAATATGATCCGAAGTCCTTGTGGCTCAGCCTATCATTTAAAATACGACAAATAAAAGAAGTTAAAAGATACTGAAATGATAAAACTGCTTAAGGCATAAAATGTAAAAACAAGAACACATACTAAAATTACGTTAAATTACTAAAATACAGGATAAGGAAAAGAAACTTACGTTAACTTACTAAAAAAAAAAAAAAAAAAAAAATATATATATATATATATATATATATATATATATATATATATATATATATATATATATATATATTAATTACTAGACTTAAAAGGGGACTGAAGGTTAAAAGAAACGAAGTGGGAAGAGCCGAATCCTGAAGGGCTTCGGCGTAAAATACATCTAAAGCACTTAAAATAATGAAAACATAATAAAACAAAATATAAAAGACGACGTCCAGCAAATGACCTAGGCAAGTAACGGGAAATCTGCTCAGTACAACCTTTGTTCCGGTGACGTCTCAGGCTGAAGTAAATCCAGAGGGGATGACACAAAAACAGTTTCAGATAGATCTCTCCTTCACGGTTCCGTATTTATACACAGACGTCACGTGACATTGCTGACGTCACTGCCTTCATTTTCATAAATTCCAATAATAAACATAATTAAAATATGAAAAATACATGGCATGTACAAAATAAAACGAGAATGATAAAAAAAAAAAAGTTAAAAGGCCAAGACAAATAATTAAAACCATTTGAAAATAAAGCTTCTTTAAAAAATACTGACGTCATTGACATTGCTAAAAAGCTAAGTAGACGATGTCAGTAACGGAAAACATGAATATAAACATTTACATGATAAGATCATAAAATCAAAATACAAATACATACAACAAAAAGACAAGTTTACAATATAAAAAGGACAAACTCCGTCATACTCGTCTATACATCGAAGAAAAAGCTAAAATAAGAATACGAAAAATAAATCTTAATTTAAAAAAGAACAATTAAAATGACGATCAAAATTATTAAAAACACTAAATAAAATAGTACGGAGGCAACCTTTAAGAACTTAAACCATAAAAGACATCAATCATTACTTAAGAGAACGAAATAAAACACAGAAAACGTGATACACTCGACTTAGAAAATGGGGTAAAATAAAGGGAAACTTAACTAAAAGTGAGCAGGGGTAAAACGCTAATAAAGATGAAAGGGAGATCTGGACACCCCATCTGGATTCTGCTGTGTCTCTCTGAGGCGAAGTTTGAAGAACCTCCACACTAATAATAATAATAATAATAATACTGCTACTACTTGTAATAATAATAATGATAATGAAAATAATAATGAAAATCATAATGGCAATGATAATAATAATGATAATGATAATAATAATACAATAATGGTAATAATAATAAACACAATAATAATGATAATCATGATTATAATAAGAATGATAATGATCATGATGATACTAATATAATTAATGTTAATATTACTCAATACTGATAGTATTAATGATAATAGTAATGATACTAATAATTATGATAATGTTATTAATGATGATAGTAATATTATTAATAGTAATATTAATAGTAATAATAATATAATGATAAAACAATAATAAAACAAATTATGATAATGATAATAATAATATTAATGATAATAATATTAATTACAATGGCAAAAATAATATATGCACAGGAATAACAATGACGGTAATAATATTGATGATGATAATAATAATAACAGTAATGATGATATAGATGATAATCATAATAAGATATAGTTAATGATACCGATATTGAGGATGATAAAAGTATAGTAATGATGATAAAAGTAATAATAATAATAATAATAATAATAATAATAATAATAATAATAATAATAATAATTAATAATAATAATAATAAAAATGTAATAATAATAGTTATAATAATAATAATAATAATAATAATAATAATAATGATAATAAAAAAAAATAATGATAATAATGATAATAACTATAATAATAACAGTCATAATAATGGCAGTAATAATGTTGATGATGATGATGATGATGATGATGATGATGATGATAATAATAATAATTATTATTATTATTATCATTATTATCATTGTTATCATTATTATAATAATAATAATAATAATATTAAAAATAATGATAATAATCACGATTGTTGATAGTAATGATACTACTAATAATGATGATAAAAATACCAACATATTGATAATGACAAAAAATAATGATGACAATAACAATAATAACTTTAATATTGATAATGACAGAAATAATGAGTAATAACGATTATGATTACTGTTATTGACACTGACAACAATAATAATTATCAAAATAATGGTGTTGATGAAGATAACATTATCGATGATAATAGCAATAAATATTATGGCAATAATAATAATCGTAAAAATAATAACAATGTGATAAAAAGATAAGGATGATGATGATGATGGTGATGATGATGATGATGATGATGATGCTGAGGAGGAGGAGGAAAATGAGGATGACAATGATGGTGATGATAATAAAGATGATGATGATAATATAATAATAATGACAGTAATAATGATTATGACAATAATAATGATAATAATAATAATAATAATAATATTGGTAACAATAATAATAATAATAATAATAATAATAAAATAATAATAATAATAATAAAATAATAATAATAATAATAATAATAATAATAATAATAATAATATTGAAATAATAATAATAATTATTATCATTATAATAATGATAATTATTATTATTATTATTACTATTATTATTATAGTAGTAATAATAACAATTATGATAACGGTAATAATAATCATTATCATGATGACAATAACAATATGATAATGATATTGTTATGATGATAATAATAAGAATATTCATAATTATAGTAACAATACTACTAATCATAACAATGTTGATAATGATAAAAACAATACTTTGAATATTAGTAATAGGAATTGCTATATGTATTTGTATTGATATTCTCGAAAAGGGTGGAGTTCAAAGGTTAAATGTTAGTAAATATGGTAATCATGAAGATTTTGACTATCTGCTAACATGTGAATGAAAAGTATAGATCTATCTCTCATCAGTCACTAGTCGCAGATAATTGATAATTGAGTAAATTATACATTGAATATATAATGTGCATTGCATTTAAATGGTTATTGAGATTTATGAAAGGCTTTTTATAACAGTCTGGGAAAACTTTGAGATATTATTTGAACGTTTGTTGATATCTCTTTGGTATATCTGCTTAAAGTTGAACCGTCAATGAACATATACTCTTTACTATTATGAAAAATAATTCTTTAGTATTTAGATATTCCTAAAGGAATTATTCATTTTTGTCGAGTAAAGTGATGATTAGTTATCGGTAGGGACGGATTCTTGTGTAAAGCTATAACGTTTATATTATAGCCATGAGTCAAGGAATTATGTTTATGAATATATCAACACACCCTAGACGCGTCGCCCGATTGTTTTGTTATTGTTTTATTTTCTCACACGTAAATATGTATTGTTTTGATATTTCCTAACTGATTATTAGTTATTAAATGTTCAGCTTTGTATGCAATTCCGATTATTCTTAGTAATGGCTGAATTTCAGTGATAATTTCTATTGCAAGATTTATTTTACAGTAATTTTTTGCAAACTCTCATGTGTCTGACATGTGAAATCAGGGCAAATTATAAATGGCATTCAACGATGAGTTAAAAAAGAAAGCCAAATAAATGAGCATCTCTAATATTGCTTTATTCTTAATATAATTGAAATTATCACAGAGGTTACTGTAAAAGTGATAATAATAATAATAATAATAATGATAATAATAATAATAATAATAACAACAATAATAATAATAATAATAATAATAATGATAATAATAATAATAATAATAATGATAATAATAATAATAATAATAATAAAATGATGATTGATGATGATGATAAGATCAATAATAATAATAATAATTGTACTAATGATGATGATAATAGTTGTAATGATAAATGATGTTAACAATAATGATGATAATAATAAAAACATAATAATAATATAGATAATAAAACAAAAATAACGATAATGATAATAATAAGAGTAATAGTAGTAATAATTAAAACAGTAATAACGATATCTTCTTTTAACGGTAGGTTCATGTCTGAGCCGCCGTGGTCACAGCATGATACTTAATTGTAGT
>NC_051386.1:22936564-22944064 GCF_015228065.2 Penaeus monodon | reverse complement strand
AATAACTTTCATAACAATTATTGTCATTTTCCTCCCATATCATTTCTGATATTTGATGTTGCTCCATGTTTGAGTTTTAAGAATCTCTTAACCAAAGTTTGATCATTTCTGCTTCGTGCTATTGGATGAATGCAATTTTTGCTTAATGGGGTAGAAGAGACAAGTCAGCGAATTTTTTACTTCTGCGTTCATATATGAAATCGTCTTTTGATCATTTTCAATGAAAAATTCAGCTCCATGTAGGTGTGTAGTGAGTGTGTGTGTGTGTGTGTGTGTGTGTGTGTGTGTGTGTGTGTGTGAGAGAGAGTGAGAGAGAGAGAGAGAGAGAGAGAGAGAGAGAGAGTTCTCTTCAATATACTGAATGAGAACAAATGTTGGCAGAGACAGGGAGACAAATCTCCTTTACGAAAGTCGTGAGCGGCGACACCCCAACAAGAAATCGCTCCGAGGGGGCCCGTTTCGACCGCTTTTTCTTTATCACGGTAATGTCGTCTGACGCGAGGCCCCGGAGCACGATGCAGCGCCGATGGCAACCGATTTCAGCCTAAATACCTAACAGGTGAGTGTAAAATTCATATATTTACTTGTCCTAAACCTCATTCTACAAGCCAGTATAGTCGGTATGGTTGGTTTAGCACTGGTCATCCCGGTCATAGCTGGAGTGGCAGAGAATCGAATCCCGGTCAGGGAGGGTATATATATATATATATATATATATATATATATATATATATATATATATATATATATATATATATATATCAGTGAGTTACTGCTTTATTTCATCTTGAACACATGTGTGTGTGTGTGTGTGTGTGTGTGTGTGTGTGTGTGTGTGTGTGTGTGTGTGTGTGTGTGTGTGTGTGTGTGTGTATGCACACGCACGCACGCACACGCACACACACACACACACACACACACACACACACACACACACACACACACACACACACACACATACACACACACACACACGTGCGTAGATGCGTGTTTCTGGATGCGTGTACTGAGATGTTCGGTCCTGCATACCCGATTTCTCCAGTGACAGTGAGTATAGCGGAGAAAATCTTCATGAAAGTTCTAAATAACTAATTCCCGTCTCTGGAACAAGCTTCATAAAGAAAATCCAATACGACTGTTTATTTATCCAATTTATATCAAAATCCCCATCTGTTTGAAATCAGAAAATATTTCAGATTACTTTTACAAATTTCAATTTTTATGGGAATAGTTTAATTGACACCAAAAAAACATAGCTGATATTTCAAAGATTTTTTTTTTCTGAAGACATGTTATGGTTGACAGTTCTCCAGCATTAAAGAATGGATTAACTTATGAGTATGTTTTGTGACACATATGCAGCCACAAACATAAATGTGACAATTGTAAAAGAAAGTTAACAGTAGTTATAGATAGTGTTTCCTCACCTAGTAATATTGTTTAAAAGAAAAGTTACTGAAGCAGAATAAAACCCATACATATAACAATAAATATTTAAAAGCTTTTTGTCATAAATATTCAATAAATTTTCAGATACATAGAGAATTAAATTACTGACTTTATATTAGGTACAGTTCAAAAAGGCATAGAGAGAATAAAGTACAGGTTATTTTTGTACAATTACTGTTCAACTACTGAATGTAGACTATTTAGTTAAATGATGCACCGTGGTATTTAACTTGACCTTGGATGCACCTCGTCCTCATCTGCAATTTTCAGTTTAACATAAAGTTTGTACGTCTATTTCCACAACATACAGTGCAAGAGCTAGCCATTTACCTCATATGTTTTCTGATTTTTTGTTTAAAATTTCATACATCTCTTCCTATTTTGTTACACTTCATTTTGTTTCTTTCTATTTACAACTCATGTTATGTTTTATCTCATTTTGAGCGTTTGTATTTATATGTACTTTTTGCATATTTTTATTACCGTTTTCATATTTCGTTTTAGTTGGTTTCATTTTTTTTTTTTTTTTTTTTTTGTAAAATTCCATGTAACAGAGATTTAGCATTCAGCTGTTCATGCAAATAATGATTGATCATGTTGGTAAAGATTTTTTTCAACAATGTTGTTTGGGATTTCAACATCACTGCATCTTTTTGGCTAGCTTAATTGTTACTTGCTTAGCTTCCTCTATTTTTACAGTACAGTTGTCTACCCTGTAAAACTCCAATGACTAATGGATCCTTTGTCTGAACAAAAGTACAATACTGGAAATAATATTTTACAACATATATAACATAAAGCTTCACTCTCTTCACATTAATAATAATCCTATTTGAAGTTTATTGTTTCATTTAATGTTATAATCTAAAAATATCTTTAAACACCCAAGTTAAGTGAAGTAGGCACCCTGACATGCGGACCATGTTTTTCCAAAGAATGCTTTATGTTTTGTTCATTTCAAAGCTTCGTTTGTCCTGATACGACGGTTTTTAAAGGTTATCACTGATGATCTATTTGCTGTACGTGACTTTTTTTTATAAATTATGTTTAACTTAGTTTGTGATGTAAGGAAACTCTAAACCACAGGTATTCATAAACTGATAATTTAGCACGCGAAGTATTGTGATTTCATATGGCTAATGAAAAGATCTAAGTGCATTTGAAAAAAATATATATATAAAGGAAGAAAGATTTTTTTTTTTTCATATACCCATGGCATAGGTTACAGCGTTCTGCAAATTACAGAACATGAATTAGAATATGAGATGCCAATTGTAAACTTGTCTTCAAGAACTGCATTTCCACATACCTTTGTTAAAAAAAAATAAATCAATGACACAAGTTATTCACATGGAATATTAGGCCAATAATATATGAGTATTGTACTCTTATTATTACATTTGAATTGTTTTGACATTAATAATTTTGCATATGTATCCATCATATATGAAAAACACAACTACATGTCAAATGTCAATAATCCAAAAAAGGCTCATAATGATAATGTAAAAGATAAATATTAATAAAAGGTAAATAGTAACTATTATCATATTTACTGTTTCAGTGTTCCCATCTTATTTGACAATGGTATTATTTGTCAGTTCATAAAAAATACCGTTGATAATCATACTTGCAAACAGTTTTATTGTGATAACAATATCAAGATCTGACCACCGACCGCCGTAGAGCAAAAGAGGTTGATGGCCTGTCAACACTCAAGTGTGCTGCGCCGCTCTTTATTACTTTTTATCTACGTACTTTCCACACAAACACAATTGCCATTTGTGTATGGATCCTTATCCTTAAAAGGGCACAGCGTTGTATTTCTTACGTTCTCTGTAAATGAAATGGGGAGATGGATTCATTTGTGTGGGTGACAAAATCAAATATTTGTTGACAGCACAAATACAGTAGCTTTCGATGAATTGTTAATAATGTTGAATTTAATAGTGCCTGGAAAAGTATATTAGAATAAGAGAAGACTGTTTCAACACTGTTTTAGCCATCAGAGAAGTGACGAAAACTGTAATGGCTAAACTGTACTGCGATGTAGATGTAGAAACACAGAGAAGTCTGTGATATGCCTGACATTTATTATGGAAATATCGTTAGTCTGAGACAATTGGCCAAGCCTGGGCTGACATGGTTAACCTAAATTACGAAAGATTCTCTGTAACACACATGGGGTAAGAAAGTTGCTAACACTGTGCTGGACACTTACACAATTATTTTGATAGGGTATATTGTAAGAAATGTAAAATACATACATAGGTACATACATTCATACACATATATGTATATATATATATATATATATATATATATATATATATATATATAATATTATATATTATATTATATTGTAATATATCAGTCACTAATTTGTCCTCAGCTTCTTTACCTTAATAGCTTAAGTAGCTGAATTTATGTTCTCTCTCTTTCTCATTCAGAATATTTGTACATCTGTTTATATATTACCTTATTTAGTAGCCCATTTTGTTCAGAGTGTTTCTGGAGCAATTTACTTTTTATTCGGTATTCTAATTTAATATTTAGTGTTCTCATGTCTAATATTAACGATAAAATCAAGTGTAAGTATAACAAATTCTGATATAATTTACGAGCACATATTCAGATAAAACATTACGCAGGAGCCGAGAGAATGGCGCGGGTGACGTCAGTCTCGCTCGCGCCCGTATTCTTTCGCTCCACTTCAGCTTGGTCAGCTTTTATTCGGTAGACCAGCGACACAGTATATAGGAATCTGACAACTTTCAGTGTAAACATCGTGCGTCTAGCAACTATCTTAGCTGAAGTTTTTTTCCAGATTCACAATAAGATGGTACTGCAAGCAGGTCATAATTTATTTTTTATTTTTAAATCGTTTATTTATTTATTTTCATGAGAGCCATATAACCACGCTCTTATCTTACTTTAGTACATAATCTTTGACCATAATTAGAGGTGAACCACAGTGGAGTTGCCAGATAAACCTATATTTATTGGCAAAAGAATCTCATGATATTTTCAAGAAATACATACACCTATTTGTAAATGATGAAACAATCGCATCATACTCAACAGCTTAATGCAAAACAATTCGACACTTAGGATGTAAATATTCGTCAATATCCGTTTAGAAACCATCCCTTTCATACCACTGGGTATACAGTAACACTTGAAATTGCAAAATAACTACCAGTGAATGTGCGGTCACATATCCTACTTCACGCACTGCACGATGTAAATGCGTATATTTGGGATCACATATTTAACGTAACTATAAGAAAAGGCTACAACTTGCTCTCATTTATAACAACTCAAAAGAAATATCGAACTTGTATGTTATGTTCAAATTCCAGCAGCACTTAGTCCTGCTGATATCTTTATGGACTGTACCTATGCAATATGTATTTACACATATACATACAACACTAAGAGAGAGATCTTTAAGTTTTGCGCTCCTTGAGTGCTGGTGTGTCCCTCCTTCCTCCTTTTACATCCCATGGGGCACGGATGATCCAAGATGCATAAGCCCCCACGTCCTTAACCCAAAGTTCTCGTATGAAGCTGCAACTTAGTTCACGGACTCTAGGGGACGGTGAAACGGAGGAATTAATTACCCCAAGTTTTGGCCGGCGGGATGTCCCTGCCATTATGGTGCTAGCGACGCGACTTGTATCCCGCCGCGATTCGAGTGAATGGTACGAACCGTGTTTCGAGGGAGCACGAAATAGTGGCGGACGTGAGAAGGCGAAAGTATTCTCTCTTATCGTCGTTGTCAAGGTTAGGAACATTTGTAATTATTATAATTACTTATAGCATCACTATTGTCAGGATAGCAAATAATAATAATATTAATAATGAAGATAATGATACTCTTTGTCACCGGACGTCTTCAACAAAAATTGAAGTTTTGTGAAAATTTTCATATAATATGTTGTTTTTTTGTGTTGTGCACATATAGCCCTTGGATATTAATATGTATTCGTCTTTTTTCTGAAAATTACAGAATTGTGATGTTTGGATGTAAAGTAAAGCAAGTAACGCGTATGAGAAGAAAATTACAAAGTGGCGTGTGAGTGTGTGCGTGTGTTAGTGTGCGTGCCCGTACACACACGTGTGTGTATACATACATACGTACGTACGTACGTACGTACATAAATACATACATAACTACATACATACATTCATATATATATATATATATATATATATATATATATATAAATATATATACATATATACATATATATGTTTAACATATTTATGTATGTATGTATATGCATATATATATATATATATATATATATATATATATATATGATATAAACAGTACATACGCGCACACATCCACACACACACACACATCCACACACACACACACACACACACACACACACACACACACACACACACACACACACACACACACACACACACACACACACACATATATATATATAATTTATATATATATATATATATATATGTATATATATATATGTGTGTGTGTCTGTGTCTGTGTCTGAGTGTGTGTATTTATACTGTATATACACACACACGTGAATATATACGAGGGTTGTTCAATGAGTTCCCGGCCTAATATAGGAGGGGAGACAGGAGCCTGTTGCAGCTGGAACACGTTTGAACTTGTTCCAACAAGTAAATGCGTATTGTCATTGTCCCAACCTCTTTTATTCGTTTTACGGTGACTTTTGCGAGCAAGGATGGCGCTTTCCGGCAAAAAGAGTAAAGCTGAACAGTGGGCTGTTATTACGTTTTCCATGATTCAAGGGAAACCGCCACAGTTTATTCATGAGGAATTGAGGACAGTACTAGGGTACATTTTCCTATCCTATTCCGCTGTCAAACGTTGGGCTTCTCTCTTCAAGCTGGGCCGCCGGAAACCAAGCCGAAATTAAGCAATGGAAGCGTCCCTGCTCTCCGACCCCGCATAAATTCAAGGTCACATAGCCATCCCGGAAGGTCATGGCGACAATATTGTGAGTCACTGAAGTGATCCTCCTAGTGGACTTTTTAGATCATGGACCTTACTATGATGATCTACTGGAAAAGCTCCGGGAGGCTTTATTTGATAAACGCTGAGGGAAAGTGACCCGAAGTGTTCTCTCGCAGGCCAACGCGCCTGCGCACAAGAGCATGGTAGCCACGAAAGAAGTGGATTTATTGACCCGTTCCTCTTATTCCCTCGACCTGGCACCCTCTGACTTTCACATTTCGCCGCACATGAAGGCGCCGATGCGGGAGATTTCTGTCGGTAGTGACGAGGAGACCTAGGAGAAAGTCGCGGAAGTTTTCGAAATTCAACACAGCGGTTACGTAAAAAAAATCAGTAAGCTTTTGCTCTAATTTTGCTCCTCGGTTAGGCCGAGAATTCATTGAACACCCTCATATATATATATATATATATATATATATATATATATATATATATATATATATATATATATATATATATATATATATGTATATCTTATGTATATGTATATGCATGTGTATATACCATCATGTTAATGTGTTCATGAATGAACACATACACGCGTGCGCGCATGACCGCAGTCGCTACCCTTTCATGTTTTTACAAATGTTATAGTAAAAAGTTTATTACTTAATTATCATGCGCGAATGAAGCTTGAAAGGGTGTCCCGCAAATATGTATCTATAGTATAGTCTGTTCATATATATATATTTTTTTTCTTAATGGTGGTTGTGAAGCAAAACATTAAAGATTAGTTATTTACGACAAAAGATATATTAATACACATTTTTTTTCCTGTGTTTTCTAAATATCATCCACATATATACTTCTTTGAGACCCAATACAGTCGTGTAACTTTGCTTGACAACTTCTTCACGTGACCTGTGTCGCATCCCCGCCGATGCGACTCTCATAAAATTACCGAACTCTGGGAAAGTTTGCGACAACGACACGAGGGTCGTCGTTCAGATCAATAGAAGGGCCTGGACTCACAGTATCGCAAAAGTTTTATGTGATGCCAGTCTGTCCCGCTGAGGCTGGGCGCGTTA
>NC_051386.1:22914064-22921564 GCF_015228065.2 Penaeus monodon | reverse complement strand
AAGTATGTTTGGTAATTTTCTTTGCCACATTTTTTTCTAGTGTCGCATCCACCATAGACGATCAATTTTCTTTGTTTCGAATTCTCTATTATTTACATATTTCTTTTTATTCTACCTTTGTTACCATTATTTCCATTTACTTAGTGTACACACGCACGTATACTTGTCTTGACTGATATATGTTTTGTTTTAGCTACTGTCTGTACTTCAATTGATTACATGTTTGTAAACAGAAAAATTACATCTAAAACATCAACTAAACTTTAATAATGTGAGGTTTGGTCCCGCCCCGAGGGTCCCCCTCCTCACAATCCTTCGCTTTATTGCCCGCATCTCCTCCATTGATCAGGTGAGACACGAGAAGGCGGTGCCTCTCTGAGCCTTCGTCAGGGCTGTCTCGTCTTGGTCGTCATGAGACAGATCCCCGTCGCTTCGACGTTTCGCTTCATCCTGAGAACTCTCCGTAATCCCCAGCGCCTCAGTGTCGTCTGCGATGCTCAGGAAAATACTCGCCCAGGATTATCTTTCATTTTTCTTGCCTAGGCTGAGCCGTAGAAGGTGACAGGACCCAAGGTTTACTATTGGGCCATTTTTCAAAACAAAGTACTAAAAATACGATTAGATACCTGTAGTTAAAATTACTTAAAAAACAATGTAAAAGGCAGGTAGGAAAATACAGAATGAAAAAAAAAAATAGTGAATTTAATCAGTGGGGAAAGTATAGGATAACCTATACTAACAAACCGAAATTACTTCTAAATTTCATTAGCAATATTCACTTGAAATTATAAATATTGCATGAACTGTTTTTCTTTTCTTATTTTCCCAACTGATGTACCACACGTAACGGAAGTTACTGTTTAAACAGATACTGTCTTAGGAGTATTTCAAACCATAGAGTCAGAGTGTTCGCAAGTTTTCATTTCACAAAACAAGTTTTTATAACCGAAAACAATTGTCGAGAGCCAAATTATAACAGCCGCAGTCACATCTTTCAGTCTTACAAAACATCAGAATTCCTTGTACAACTGTTATGATCAGTGATCTGTTTCTTTGAAGTGCCTAGATCCATTTTGGGCCTTGATAGAGGAACAATACTCAAGGTACAGTTGCGGAATTATATTTCAGTACACATGCGGGGTCCCAATCTTGTACATCTGGCAACCACCTCGATGTAAACATAGCGTGCATAGTACTTTTATGAATGAGGCGAAAACCCTAGGTTATTTGTAACAAAGAGGGGTTGGTAAAATATGGCCAATAAGTGTATTAATATCTATTTTTGGAAACGAAATAATAATTTGATATTTCGTTTTTTTTTTCTTCTTCTTCTTCTTCTTTTTTTTTTTTTTTTTTTTTTTATTAGTGGTTGCAGAACATGCAGTATTAATTCTCGCTGGCTTTGTAGGGGAATGTTTTTCAAATGCGACTTTTTAGAATTGTTTATCGAAATGGCAACGTCTATGGAGGTAAAGCGGCATTCCTCCTTTATTTGAACACAACAATTAACAATGATATTTGCATATTTCTTGAATATAGAAAACGCCTCATACTTCCAACGTCTATGTAAAGCAGCTAAATCAAATAGAAATTTGCAAATTCACTGAGAAGTTAGCAAGTGCTTCTCGAAGTTGCACCATCTAGTAGCAGCTGATCGAACTAATGAAGTGAGACTTCTTTTCACCGCAACAAAACACTTTCAATAAACAGAAAACATACTACGTTATATTCTCCATTATAGAACATTACAGAACAAAACCGTATTATGGGTATGGAGAATATAAAGACGCTTTACCATTGTGTGTGTGCATGCATATATATATATATATATATATATATATATATATATATATATATATATATATATATATATATATATTATTATTTTTTTTTTTTTTTTTTTTTTTTTTTTTTTTTTTTTTTTTTCGGTTTATTTGATTTATGCAGCCAGAGGCTGAAAATATACATAGAAATACAGATAAAGAGACAAAAACAGGTGAGGCCAACAGCTGGCCTTGGCTGCCCAGGAGCGCCGCATCTAGGTTTGATTTACCTAGAATTATTTAAATCAGCGAGCGCGAGTGCGCGTTCGCTCGCTCACATACGAGCGTGTGTGTGTGTGTGTGTGTGTGTGTGTGTGTGTGTGTGTGTGTGTGTGTGTGTGTGTGTGTGTGTGTGAGCCTGTCTGCGCTCGTGTTTGTGTGCGTATGCGTGTGTGCGTACTTCCATTAAAGATGTTCTATATCTGATATCTCAAATATTTTCACATTTATCCTGAGGGAGTGGGTATATGTTGCTCTCTACTTTTATGTCATATTTGTAATTTTTATTTATCGTTTGTCAATTCATGCCTATCCACTGGATATGTGTTGGTGTCATTAATCTGCATATTTTTCTTCATTGCAAAGTCAAAGTTTATATATTCTCTTGATAAGTTTACGAAAGCATAATTTCTTGTCATATGTATTAAATGTATTAAATATCGTTGGCTTTAGAGAGTATTTTTTCATACACGATTTCTTGAAATTATTGATTACTGAAATGGAAACACCTATGGAAGTGAGCCGGCGTTTTAGTTCCACAAATGATTATAGCCGCACATTCTTTACACTTATAAACGCTGTTTTCTATAAACAGCTACGTATGGCAGCAGGAAGAAATATAATATGCAAATTCGGCGAAAGCTTTGCAACTACTCGTTACTTCACTATCTAAAAGCAGCTAATTGAACAAATAAAGTTAATTATCTCTTCGTCAGATCCAAACACTGATTCAGAAGAAAAAAGGTAACCTTATAACCTTCATTATAGAACATTAACTATACGCCAAACCACATTAGGAATACAGTGAATGTTTAAGTGTTTCATCACTGTGAGCATGTGTGTGTGATGAGAAATTAGAGATGCTGACCATTTTCAGTTGTTTGACTACTAGTATGCGTAGCGATTTAGAATTATAGATCTGTCATTTCAAACATTTTGAACTACGTTCAACGAAAAGTAACATGTATTTGATTACTGAAATACTATCTTGCTTTGTATGAATTGGCTAACTGGCAAAACACTCATCATTTTTTTTTTTAGATATTTAGTTGCCTTTTATTTTTAAAGAACAGTAGTATGTAGAAAAAGGAGGCAAATATTGGGGAAAATCATACTGACAGAAACAATTCATTTTTATTAAAACCTTGTCCAACCACAATTATTTTCTATAACTCCTCGTAGTCTCCTGGGACAGAGGCGACATGCTTATATATAAGTTCCGGCCTCCTACGCAGTACTTCCCATTCCCTCTTTCCATGTTCTGTTAACTGTTCCGAGGTTCTTTCGTTTCCTGTTTCCCAGGCATTAACTATATTTGCCCAGACATTTGCGATTGGGTTTAAGTCACATGCCTTGCCTGGCCATGGTAGGATCTCGAGGTGGTTTTGGTCACGAAACCATCTCTTAACTGCCTTCGACGTGTGTATTGGGCAGTTATCCTGCATGAATACGACCGTTTCTGGGAAAGGCAAGGCATAGCTCTGTGCTGACGGGAGAACACTTCTAATAATTCGACATATTTCTCCGAATTGAATCTCCCCTCTATTTTTACCAGTTCACCAACGCCATAGAAGAATATCCACCCCTACATATTACAAGTCACGTGGCCACTCCTCGCAGTTTCGTAGATGTTTTGTCTATCATATCTGGAAAATATAGAATGAGAGATTAGAACATAAAATATTAGGGCACACGGCAATAATCTATATAGACGGTGATCTTTTCCATACATCATAATACAATAAGAAGGTTAAAGAGGTGAAAAAGTAATTTGCACACCTTGTGTTATCTCACACACACGCACGCAAGCGCACGCAAACACACGCGCGCGCGCACACACACACACATATGCATGCACACACAATGGTAAAAACGCCTTTATATTCTCCATACTCATAATACGGTTTTGCGTTCATGTAATGTTCTATAATGGAGAATATAACGTAGTATGTTTTCTGTTTGCTGAAAAAGTGTTTTGTTTCGGTGAAAAGTCTCACTTCATTAGTTCGATCAGCTGCTACTAGATGGTGCAACTTCGAGAAGCACTTGCTAACTTCTCAGTGAATTTGCAAATTTCTATTTGATTTAGCTGCTATACATAGGCGTTTGAAGTATGAGCCGTTTTCTATATTCAAGAAATATGCAAATAGCATAAATAATTGTGTTCAAATAAAGGGGGAATGCCGCCTTACCTCCATAGACGTGCCTTTTTGATAAACAATTCCAAATAGTCGCATTTGAAAAAACATTCCCCTACAAAGCCAGCGAGAATTAATACTGCATGTTCTGCAACCACTTATTTGAAGAAAAAAAAAACGAAATATCAAATGCTTATTTCGTTTCTAAAAATAGATATTAATACACTTATTGGCTATTTATATTCTACCCCGCTCTTCGTTACAAACAACCTAGGGTTTTCGCCTCATTCATAAAAATACTATTTACGCTATGTTTACATCGAGGTGGTTGCCAGATGTACAAGATTGACTTTTTACTAAGCGTGCTCATCGGTATCATAAAATAAAGAGGGGTATTTTTGTTTTACTTCTGTTAATTATTACAATATTGAATAAATTATACAAATAATTATTTATCTAGCTATATCTGACATCTCACAACGCACACCCATTGGTTAAACCAATTTTATTTGACCCAGGCAGTATGTGCGATATTCTATGGTAATACAAATCTCTCTGTTGTTATTCTCTGAAAATGGTACAGTAATATCGGTAGGAAGTAAACAAACGCTTGGAAGTTGCCAGCTAGGATTTTCACGGAGTGGTGCTACATGTTACAGACAACATAGGCAATACTGATAAACAATACTGCATAGAGACCTTGCCTCTGTCTGTAGTTCGCTTTTTCATTATCACTATCTTTGTTGAGGGCAGTAAAAGTTCCGTTATTTTTCTTCATCCCTGGAGTAAGAGTTTCATCGATAAACAAGTATCATCAATATTATCAGCTCTCTGAGAGTAAATAGTCGCTTGTAAATATTTTTTGAGAATGTCAAATACTCATGATAAAATAATAATAACAATAATAATAATAATAATAATAATAATAATAATAAAATAAGAGAAGGATAGAAGTGGCCCCTTAGTTGTTTTATTCCTAAATAAGCCTGTTTGATCAAGTACCTTTCAAAAACGGTAATAGATTGCACTGTATAAAAGATTATAGGGTTGTATAGTCTTGTTTTTAGCCGATGTGGTGTATCAGTGGACCACATTAAATGAAAGCTTAGGGAGTGATTGAATGATGATACAAAATTATAAAATAAAAATATACTGAGGATATGCGTATGTTTATCCGTTTTAATAACACCGATACAATCACTACCCCGATTCTTTAACAGATTCATCACCAGTTCCCTATGCACTGTCATCTTCTAATATAAGATATATTAATTATTTGAGATCCTGTAGGTGATTCAGTCAAATGTACTTTATGAGTGGATGATTGGTTACAAAATAATTCCAACATAAAAGACCATTGAAATGTGTGTATATATATATATATATATATATATATATATATATATATATATATATATATATATATATATAGTGTGTGTGTGTGTGTGTGTGTGTGTGTGTGTGTGTGTGTGTGTGTGTGTGTGTGTGTGTGTGTGTGTGTGTGTGTGTGTGTGTGTGTGTGTGTGTGTGTGTGTGTGTGTGTTTCTCCAGCTTTCGGTTTATATTTGTCTACATCCACACACTTACGTAAATGTGTTTGTGTAGGTTTACCACGAAAATAAAGTTCCCGTCTCTGCAACAAAATTGTTCTCATGCTGCATCTCTCAAAGCTTCAATTTCATGAGCGCCGTAAGTTGATTTGATCGACATGCACTGCCGTCATGGTCGTCCCGCTGTATTCATGATCTCGTCACAAGATCATGACCATGCTGTGCGAGGAATATATGCACCTGCTCTTACGTAAGAAAGAGAGTACATATAGCGGACAAGTGAAAAAAAAAAATAATAATAATAAAAAAGGAAAGCAGAAATAGATTGAAAAGACGCTTCTGAGTTAATTAAGTACACGGTTACAAAGGGAAAAATATGGTAATCGGATTATGAGAGATCGCTGCCTGATTGCTTTGTAAGTACGTCCATTAGGAGCTTTTGTTAGGGTCAGTAGTTAGTATGTTGAATTTCATGCCAGAAATCACAATAGAGAGGGTGTTAGTAATCCTAGTATATTTTGACAGTCACACATACAAGCTAATAAAGCATATAAAGGCTAAGACCACACATACACGAAAGGAAAATCAGGAATAAATATAAAGATGAGGTAAAACGAAGAAAATATATACAAAGAAGGGTTGGGAAGTGAAGGAAAAATACAAAGAAAATATGAACGCAAGACCAAGATATAGAGGAAAACAACAGAAGAAATAAAAAGGTTAAAAAGATGATTTTTCTCCAACGCCCCCTTCACCCTCCCGCCAGATGGTTGAACTTCAAAGCCGCTCTATTTCAAAGTGAAAACGCACGAATCTCGGTTTGGGAAGAGACAAGATAGCATCAGTTGTGAAAGAAGTTGACCTTTGTAAAGGAACACATAGCCCGAGGTTAAACACAGACCTTTTTTCTCTTTCTTTGGTTTTCTTTCATCTTACTTCTGCCTTTTTCTGTTCTTGTAATCTTCCTTTTAACAGTTATGCTTGCTTGTTTGTTTGTTTATATGCTGACTAATTCAGTACTATACAGAACATTTGTTTATTTGCTAACTCAATACTTTGGTATTGTTTTGATGTCGTTTATTAAATATTTCACAACATATTGGAATGGATAGGAAAAAAATATGTATAGACTGATAATTCTAGGAGAAGCATTATCCTAATTAGTTATAATGGAAATGCAACGCGTCTGACACTAACAGAAGACGTAAATAGTCTAAACTCTAACCGAACTAGAGGAAGTTATGATGCTGCACTACAGACCTAATATTTTTCTATTTCAGTTTCAAAAGTGAAACGCAGTGAAACGTTAACGAAAATATTAGCCTCTCTCTATGCAATTAAATAAGAAATAATAAAAAAGTAAATCAAATTATGATAAGTAATGTATTACATTTTACTGTGTGGCTCTTCATACGCGTTTACTTTACACACGTCCTTTTCACCCAGAAGAGAAAAAAAAAAGAGAGAAAAAAGTAATTGGCTACTGACAGTGTTAAGTATTAATCTTGACTCAAAATTGGGCGACGGAGCAATTTTGTCTCGCCTGCTGAAATGCCTTCCCAAAATATGTGCCAAGAATTTTTTATTGCTAATTCCGGCGGCAAATTGAGGGTGAGAAAAAGAAAGCCATTTTATTCTGGCGGAGGAACTAGGCAGGTGATGGGAAAATTAGGTCAAAAAGGGAAAAAGACAGAAAAAGGGAGACACAGACGTTGACATTCGCGCGCATACGTAACATGACAGAGACATGAAGAAGCTGAAACTGGAACA
>NC_051386.1:22878788-22896464 GCF_015228065.2 Penaeus monodon | reverse complement strand
AGCCATCAGTACTGATGGCATCGCGGGACCTATGCACTACCCCGAAAATAGTGCCTGCTTGACCCTAGCCATATTAAACCAGCCGATTGACTTGAACGGGCCTGATCAACCCCCGTCAAACCAGAAAAAGGGACCAAAGAGGTGTGTTGCTAGCTGCAGGGCGCAGCGTGGCAGCATCGCTCAACCTCCAGGACTCCTGTCCCTGGTAATACGGGATGCCATGCACGGCAAACCACGTGGGAGAGTTCTCCCTTGGGCCAAGATGGAATGAACCAAGGGTGGGTACAACCATCCCCTTCTCATAGGCCTTGGTGCACCAGGAAGCCATTTTGTCTCATCCCTCACTGGGGGACCCCTCCAGTATGGGTAGCCCTCTGGTCCGCTCAACCAGATCATTGGACCTCAAGCCCCCCACCGCGGTAAGGCGGCTTCCGTTGGGGGGGTGGTAATACAGGATGCCACCCCAAGCCTTAGTGCACCGGGAAGCCATTTGTCTATCCCTCACAGGGACCCCTCCAGTATGGTACCCCTCGTTCCAGCTCACCAGATCATTAGGACCTAAAGCTCCTCCACCGTGGCAAGGCGGCTTCCGTTAGGGGGGGACAAGGTTCAGGATTGCTTTGCTTGGGCAAAGGGCAGACCTGAGCCTTTGTTCAGGGGCATTCTGTCCAGCAGCGCAGGCCCCTGTAGATGTGAGGGGACAGCTAGAGCTGCCACTTAATAGACCCCTTTCACTCCTACTGTTTCTGGTGGTACAAGTTACCAGAGGCACTTTTATTATCTGAAACTTCCTTTCAAACTGAGATCGAACTGTTGCAGAATAAGTGGTGTAAAAAGTTTTGGAGGATATTGATGACAGGAGGGAGGGTTTAGGGTAGAACAATGCAAAGGACTTACCCGGCTGGTGCAAACAGCACATGACACGACACTTTGGCTTTGTCTTTTGAAAAAACAACCTTTTTCTTACACGTTATTACAAAAAATTCATTTTTTAAACTTGTTTTCCTTATACATGCTTTGAAGAAGCTTCACAGGCTTTTTTTTTGTGTGGTAACAGCATACTGGACCTGGACAGTAGTTATTATCTTGATGACCTGTTATACCCTATTTAACACATTTCTCTTGGGACTCCATTTTTTTAAAACGGCAAGAGTTGGTTCCATACCCATAACCCTGGCAGTGGTAGCACCGCATAGGGTTGGACTAGTGTTTCAAAATTTAGAAGAAGAGCTGATGTTGATTGTTCCACACCATCAACTTTCTTCTTAAAACGCTTACTGCCACTACCTTGAAAATTTTTAAATTCCTCGACAGTTTCTCCTCAGAATACCTCATCAACTCTCGGAAAAAAACAATTTTTCTTGCACTGATTGAGTATTTTGTGAGAACATGAGACTTGAGCCCTAGGAATGTCGCACATTGGGACGGGTTCACTCTCACCTGGTGATGAAAACCCGAACTATCAGGATACCATCTCGCTGTGGGGTGATCCGAGATCACGTTGACACACCTCGACTATCTTGCGATGCACTTTAAATACATCAAGATCCACGATGGACACGCCATCAATGCTCATTACTACAAGGATTTTTTATATGAGGTATTTCATATTTACCAGGTGAGACATCCCTGGCGAATTGAGGAGGACTTTTCTCCTTCTTACCTGGTCCTGGAGCTTTTTTTAAGCTGGAAAGGTTCTTGGGGTGACAACATGTGATATTCCAAAAGGGTGGGGCCAGGAGAATGCATAGTTCTTTAGGGAGAGAGCTAGTTTTTTTGGAAATTTTGTAATAATACAAATTAGGGAAATTTTTCATTTCCTCCCCCCCCCTCCACCAAAACCATGGTGTCAACGAGGGAAGCTATAGGTTGAGATTCAAATGCACTCACAGGGGTAATGACGAAATATACGCAGTAGTCACCCAGTGCTGATGGCAGTCGGGAGTATATACTGCCGACTGGGGGATTGCCTGCTTGATAGTAGCCATATTTGACTAGCCCATAACTTGACCAGGCCTTGATCAAGCCACCCCTCTAACCAGACTAAGGGACCAAAGAGGTGTGATACTATTTACAGGGAGCAGCGTACAGCATCACTCAACCTCCAGGACTCCTGTCTCCCAGCAATACGGAGCCAAACACGGCAAACACACGTGCGAGACTTCTCCCTGGTTCAAAATGGAATGAACCAGGGGGGGGTGCACCATCCCCTCTCATAGGCCCTTGGTGCACCTGAAAGCCTTTCGTCTCATCCCTCACTGGTGACCCTCCAGTATGGGTAAACCCTCTGGGGCCAGCTCACCAGGTCATTGGGACCTCAAGCCCCCCTCCCCCCCCTCATCACTGCATATAAGATTGTGTCTGACACCCACGTACCTGTTCTTGGACTTAATTTTCTTCATGTAGGAAAAACTTCTTAACATGAAAGCAATGAACAAAGAAAGGAGAAGTTAATAAGGTGAATTTAAGCTCAATCTGAAATCCTCAAACCTTCTTTCAAACTCTTCAGTCGAACTTCTCAAAAATGGGTCTATAATTTTTGAGCACAATTTGCAGGCACTTTCTCCTTTCCTAACAAAGATAAGTTGCTTGAAAAGATTTCCCGAATTTCACATATAGCTTTATTAAAAGGGGCGGACCTTCATCTATTTTACGTTTTTTGGGGGGGATTTTCAACAATAATGCACATCTACTTATAACAACAATATATAACCCTCGGAAATGGGGAAATTTCTTGTTTTCCCCCCCACTTCGTTTTAATGTTTTTTTCCCAAAAAAACCATATCGACAAAAAAATAAATAAGCTGTTGGCAGTTTCATAACAGAGGGTGGAAAAAGAGCAAAACATACCATGGTCCTTTCCCCCTTTGGCTGTGAACATGGCAAACAAAAGAAACAGAAATTTAAGTAAATGGGGTTTGTGTAGGGGTGAGAGAAAAATGTTAAAATCAGCATGGGGGAAGGAGAAAACAAAAAAAAAATCTGGGAGAAAAAGAGGTTCTGAAAATCGAAGAAAGCAAATTTAATTTTTCGGAGTACTCGCAAGAAAAAAAGGCCCGGAAAATGATGCTCTTACAGGGGGACTGAAGGGAAAGGAGCGAGGAGAAGCAAAGAAAAAAAAAATTGAAAAGGTCTAAAAAGAATTTCACTGTGGTGTGTGTGGTTTTGTGTGTGTGTTTTGTGTGTGTTGTGTGTGTGGTGTGTGTGTGTTGGGGTGTGTGTGTGTGTTGGTGTGTGGTGGGGGGTTTGGGGTTTGTGGGGTGTGTTGGGTTTTGTATGTGGTGTGTTGTGTGTGTGTGTGTGTGGTGTTTGTGGGTGTTGTAAAATAGCAGTAAAATTAATGATTTAAAAATAACGTGATAAAAAAATAGTGTTATAACAGTAGTAGTACAATAGTAGTAACAAAGCCGCAGATAAGAAAGGGGGAAAAGGCATAAAAGAAGAGCATCTGCGGCCTACAAATTTTGATGACGGGGGGCCCAAAAGGCCCAGAGGTCGGCAAAGGGTAAAGCTGGACGGGGCTAAAACCCTTTTAAAAACGGAGGAAAGGAAAATAAAAACGAAATTTTCCCCCTTTTTTGGGGGAGCGGGGGGGGAGGCTACTGGCGAAGACAGGAGGAGCTTGAGAGTGGGAAGCAGAGGATTCCTCACTCAAGATGGGAACACTAGCTCTCAGGGCAACGGTAAAAAAATTTTTGGAAAATCTAGCAAAGAATGTTTTATTTTTTTATTATTATTTTTATTTTATTATATATTATTATTTTTATTATTATTATTATTATTATATTAAATTTTTTTTTATTATTACTTATTACATTATTTTTTATTATTTTTATTATTTTTTATTATTTTTATTATTATTATTATTTTTATTATTATTTATTATTATTATTATTAATCATCATCATCATCATCATCCATTATTGTTTGTTGCTATCGTTATCTTTTATCCTTTTGGGGGTTTTTTGTTACCATTATTATTATCTTTTTTATATTTTTCATTTTATTATTATTTTTTTTTATTATTATTATTTTTATTATTATTATCTTTAAAGCCTTATCTCAAAAATTACCATTTTTAAAAATTTATAACAATAAATAATTGTTATTATTTTCATTATATCCTTATTTATTATCTCATTTTTATTATTATTTTAATTCACTCATCATTTTTTTTTTTATTATTGTTATTATTATTAATATTTTTTATTTTTATTATCTTTTATTAATATCGTTATTTTTCATTTTATTATCCCATTACATAAATAAAAAATCTTATTATTTTCTTCTTTACACATTTTAATTTTTGATATAATTTTATTTTTTTTCATCATCATCATCATCATCATCATCTTTCTCATCATCATCTAAATCATCATCATATCATCATCATCTCTCATCATTTTCACATCCCATCATCACATCACCCATCATATCATCATCATATCATCTCACTCATCACTCATCATCATCATTTTTCATCATCGTCGTAAAAAAAAAAGACATTTTTTCTGAAAATCATATTGTCTAAAACTAAATTATTACCATTCTCATTCCCTTTATATTTCACCATCCTAATTGCATTTTTATTATCATTTTTTATTTTTTTTTTATTATTATCTTATTTTATTATTTTATTATTTTTATTATCATCTTTAAATTATTACTACTTTAAATACTGCGGTATTACTTTTTTATGTAATTACTTCTACTACCTCATCAATTTTTACGTGGTTACTACTGCTTTCTTTACTAGCTTTCAAAATATCTTAATTAAAAATCATTTTTTTATTTTTTTATACTGATTATATCCCTTCATTATTCCTTATATTTTTTCATTTGATATCTTCTGTTTTTGCGTTTTTGTATTCTCATCTAAACCGTGTTCCCCCCTGCGCATATCATTATAAAGGAAGTATTAAATCTTAACAAACTGGGGGGGCATGGGGGGAAAAATTTCAGGGAAAATTTAATAACTGAATGAACTGGGATCAATTTCGTTAAAAAAAGGGAAAAAGAGTATATCGATTTTCTGTTTAACTCATGATATAAAAATGTTTACGTGCCTTATGGGAAAAAACATCCCGCACACAGACAGGTACACACAAAACCCAAAAAAATTTAAACAACAAAATCATTCATGTACAAAAATACCACAAACAAACGCCACACACACACACACACACACATATACACTTAGACACAAACTTCAAATCACACACACACACACACACACACAACCACAACCAACCCCCAACACGCACCACACGCACCCAAAACACCCCACACACACAACCAACACACACACACAACCACACACCCCCACACACCACCAACACACAACAACACACACACACAACACACCACATTACACATACAACACACCACCCCTAAATACCATACACATACACACACAAAAAAAAGAAAAAAAGAAAAAAAAACAAAACCAACGCTTCAAACATGAAAAGGGGGGAGGAGAGAGGAGAGGGAGATAAGATAGATAAATGATATATAGATAGGACAGATTGAGATAGAAACTGATAGATAGATAGATAATAGAAATAGATGATAAAATAGATAATAGATAGATAGATAGATAAAGAGAGGAAAGAGAGAGAAGGAGAGGGGAGGGGGAAGAAAGAGAGAGAGAAAAAGGGGAAAAGAAGTGGGGAGAGAAGAAGAAGGAAAAGGGAGTGTGGGAAAGGAGGGAAAAAAAACATTCAGACTCCAGTCTGGTTTCTGTTTAAAAATTTTTAGTTTCCTTTCTTAAGCTTTTAAAATTGTCCAAAGGGCCCGGGCTGAAAAACTACAGGAACAGCGTTTAAATAAACTTCCGGTGTAAATATTCATACAAATATCATTTAATGGCGAATGATCTGAACGGTGGGGTTTTTTTCTGAAGTACAGGGGATGGGATGAACAAATAGAAAAATATAGCATAAAATAAAATAAAAAAAAGCATGAGCGAGTGATGGCTTGGCCCCCTTTTTAACGGGAGGTGAGACAGTAAAAAGCATAATAAAAAAAAACACGAGAGCAAAACCAAACGCTGCAGTCGAGTGTGTTTGCCCTGTTTGCTGTTTGTTTTTCTTTAAATTTTATTCCCCTTTTAAAATGGGAGCTTGTTTACAAAGCGAAAAAAACTGGAAAAAAATCTGAACTTCTTTTTTTGTTCTCCCCTTTTTTTTTTTTTTAAAATATATATATAATATATATATATATATATTTTATAATATTATTTATGTATATACATACATACATAATTAAGATAGTAATATAAATAGTGATAGATAGATAGATAAGAAGATAATATAGATATATTTATGTATATTAATATATATATTAATATTTTTATAATTTATATAATATTATATTAATATTTATTTTTAAATTTTTAACATGCATATATAATTTTATAATTTTTATATAATATATATTATATATTTTATATTTATTATATATAAATATATAATATATCTTCTTTCTTCTTTAACGGAGGTTTATGTCTGAGCCGCCGTGGTTTACAGCTGATTTAATTGTAGTTTTTCAGTTGTAAAGCTCTTTGGGGTGAGTGCGTGGGGGTCCCCATTCCTTTCCACGGAGAAATGCCGTGGTACCTTTTTTTTTTTTTTTTTTTTTGGTTCTTTTTCTCATTTTTTCCGGGGTTAGGACCAACACTTGACCCGGGCTGGCTCGGCACCCCGGGCTGGTAGGCAATCAAGTGAAATTCCCTGCCCAATGGGAACAACGCGGTGGTCGGTGACTCGAAACCCTAAAATCGGTTGCCTCGGGGACATCCCGAGCCGCCCCCTCCAAAAAATTCGGCCACCGCGGGGTTGACATCATGGGCTTTCATGTTTTTTTTCTTTTGCAGTTTGAGCGGGGTTTGCCATTGCCTTTCCCCCCGGTGTTCTTTTATCGAGTCACCATCTCTATTTACCCGGCACTGACTTGAGGGTGGGTTGGCCACCATGGGTAGGCAGGGGAATCGAGGTGAAGTTCCTTCCAAGGGAAAAAAACGCGGGGGGGTCGGGGACCGAAACCCCCGAAATCAGTTTTTCCGTCGTGACAGTCTTAGCCGACGCTCTAAAAACCCTTCGGCCCCGGGCCCCCTATATTAAATATATATTATTATATAATTTATATATATATATTTTACACTATTAAAAATTTGTATAATAATTATATATATTTTTAAAACATTAATTTTATATATATTATATATAAAATATATTTTAATATCTCATCATCATCATTTAAAAGGGGCAAAAGCCCACGGGGGCGCAAGGCCGCTCCACCCCTTCGCTTCCACCCCGAGGATCCCCAAGGGGGGGCTCCAGGCAGGGCCCACGGCCCGCTCTAATTCCTCGCGGGGCAGGTCTCGTCGGGCGGGGCCCCCAACCATGATCTCCCGGGTCGCCACAGGCCCCCTCACCCCGATTGTCTCGCAAAGAGACAACCTGTGGGGAGGGCTCTACAAGGAAAACGAGCTAGGTGCTCATGTGCCTATTGGCATTTGCAAGTAACGTCCCCTGCCGTCTCACGGTGTAACCGCCGGTTGGATACGTGGCCCTGCCACTGACCCCATGACCCGGGCAAAGGATTTGTTACAAAAGGCATCAAGACAACTCCAAGACTTTGGTTTAGCACCCGGGTTTTCGCTTTCCATAGACAACGGCAGTTAAAGGCCTTAAAGACACGCAGGTTTGGCCCTTTCTGCATAGGTCCCAAAACTCTCCAAATGCTCTTTTTTTGACAGTTCTGGTCCTGTTGCCGAACAAATCCGTCTACTGACTTCTTGGTGTAAACCCCAGAGATATGGAACCTAAAAAGGGTATGTAAAAACTCTCTGTGACTTCAAGCCCTCCCCCAAACATGGATCGATAAAAACGGGTTCCCCGAACAGGCCCCCAAATTCTGAATCTTGGTCTTGGTCGGGAGACCTCTGGGGCCTAAGGGCTTTCCCCGTAAAGATCAAACCTCCCCATACTCTAAGAACTCAGATGGGCTTTGAACACGGGGAAAAAAGTCAAGGTCTGGATATTCCTAGATTTTGCCCCCTTTGACTTTGCCATAGCTTGCCCATTATCCAGTCCATAAAGGTGTTGAAAAAGTTTTATGCAAGGGACACTGAGTCTCAGGATCCCCATAGCGATTCCCGATCCCGAGTCAAACGCTTTTGGGGTCGATTTAGTTGAAAAGCAACCCACGCCCAAAAATCACGACAGGTTCCACAGTTATCGAAGCACTATATAGGGTCTATTTGCCTCCCAGGGTAAATTCATCTGCTCCGGTCTCTGATGCCTCAGTAGGGGGTTTGGGGATCTTTCAAAAATGGAGCAGAACCTTGCCGGGGTATGCGAGGGGTGAAATGCCCGGGTATTGCTACAACCCCAAACGACCCCCTTTTTCCCCTTCCAGAGGGGGATGACCCCCACCCCTCAGCGGTCGGGGGGAAAGGTACCAGACTGCCAATGCAGTCGGGTGTATGCAGGCCTGAGCCTTTGGGTTCCCCCACTTTAGCAGTTCAGCAGGGATATCACTTTGGCCTGCGGCTTTCCCCCACTCTTTATCTAGGAAATCCCCTCCTACCTCTTTAGGGGTAGGAGGTTCCTCACCGGGGGTGGGTGGGGGCACAGGCCTGTGAAAATCTTGTTTCCACTAGTGTTGGAGGGTCTACCTGGTCAAACTGCTAAAAAATTTTAACCCCCAATGTTCACAAACCCTAACTGATCGCGTCTTGTGAGATGGGTTAGATTTCAGCTTTCTCAGTGCTTGGTAGGCGGGGCGAAGGCGTTTACCGAAAAAATGGCCTTCAACCTCCTCAGCAAATTCCTGATGAACTGTTCCTTGCCATTTTCCCGCAGTGCCAGCCCACATTTGGAGCGAAGCAAGGCTTGATTACCCCTTCAGCCGGCCTTGCGACCACTTTAGGCCCCTAAAGTTCCCCAGGGAGATGGGATTCTGCTCTGCCTTTGGCGTATGCCAAAGGACTCCTGACTCTTCGAGTGTTTACGTGCTTAAGACTCCCACAGAGCAACTGGGTCCGTCAGGTTGTCGAGTTCTTGAATCGGAGAGACGCCATGGTGAACCCACGGGGCACACTCCTCCTCCTAATCTGCCAGGTAAAAACCTTGGATGGCCACCGGGGGGACGGGGATTTTTTAAAGTGGACCCAAAAGGTAGCCCTATCCGAATCCCCCACTTTTAGTCGGGGACCGCGGGGGCCCCATTTTTTCCTGGGTGGTCACGAGGAGGCGCGCAAAAAGTCTTGATGAGGGGAGAGGCTGGGGACCGGGCGGGGGAAACTTATGCAAAAGCTGCTCCTTTTTTCGCACTGGGGCTAGCGGGGGGGGAAGGCTGCAAGCGAGAAGGTGCTTACTCACCTTGGCGTAAAACCCTACCCTTTATATATATATATATATATATAAATATATATTATTATTATAATATATATATATATAATATGTGTGTGGGGTTTAATATATATATATATTATATTTATATATATATTAATAATTATATATATTTTTATATTAATATTAACAACACACAACACAACTATATATGATGTGTAGATATAGTATATTGGTTGTGTGTGCATTATTTATTCGCTTATTTTCTAAAAAAACAGGGACCTCAAAAAACAGATTTTCAGAAAGGGGTGAAAATTTTAATAGTAAAGGGGTCAGGCTCCTTTAAGAGGGGCTGTAGCGGTTCTCTTTGCCCCTACCGATAGCGAACTTGGGACTTAGATGAGCCTAAAATGAACCGTTGATATTTGATAGTATGTTTTTAGTAGTTTGGGTTAGAAATGCCGGGTTTTTTATTTTGGGGGTATTTCAATTGGAAAACAAAAAAACTTTGACCAATAAAATGGGACATGAAATGATTTAAAAACTAACAAAAGTCATAAAAGTCGTTTTGGGCATACCCCCCCGGCATTTATCAAAAACCCTTTCAAAATCATTAAAACCTAACCCTTTTTTCTCAAAACATCAATGAATCTCAAAAAGGGAACCGCACCACATGCAATGTAAATTTAAAGAACGATATGCGTTTACACCTCACTTGATGATACCACTACTACTTTATTCTACTTTTGAGGGAAAGTCACCATCCTCAAAGTATCGACAAGAATAAATGAAATTGATACCCGACATAGAGCTCCTTGCACTTTTTTCTTTTATTAAAAAACCTGTCTGCTTGTGGGCATGAAACTATGCTCGACTCTTTCATGTTTTCAAAGGCAAGGGATTCCGGGATCCTCAATACTCATTGCTAAGGGTTTCGACTTTACGAATGATTATGGAAAAAACGTTTTAAGGAATACAGAAAATAGTGTGTTTCACAGAAAAAAAGGATTTTGCAAGTAAAATTTCTTTTGTAAAATTAATAATAAAAATAATATCATTATCTAAATAACAAAAAAAATTCTAATAAAGTGATGAAAATGGTAAGGGGCAAAATTAATAAATAAAAATGATAATAATAATAATATAATAAAATAAAAATAATAATATAATAATTAATAAAAAAAATAATAAAATAAAATAATAAAATTTTTAAAAAAATAGTATGATAATTAAAAACTAGTTAAAAGGGTAATGACAATTTCTTAATGGAAAACAAAAAATTTGATAATGAAAAAAAATATGAAAATTATAATAATAAAAAAATAATAATAAAAAATAAAAATAGTAATAGTAATAAAAATAAAAATAACAATAATAAAAAATTAATAGTAAAAATAATAATAATAGTAAAAAATAAAAATAATAAAAAAAACGTGATCATAATTTTGATGAAAGGTGATACGACAAAATGATAAAAATAATAAAATATAATAATAATAATAAGGGATAATAATAATAATAATAGTAAAATGATAGTGATATAAATGAGATGATATGATGATAATGTATAATGATAATACTGAAAAATAAAAATGATAATAATAATAATATTAATAATAATAATAATAAAAATAATAATAAAATAAATAATAACAATAAAATAAAACAATAATAATAAAAATAATTATATGATAAATAATGATAATAAAAATAATTTTAAAATAAAAAACAATCATCTTCCTCACCTGTTAGATAAAATAATAGAAATGATAATAAAAACAACAAAAACAACAACAACAAACAATATAACAATATAATGATATGGTGATGATATGATGACGTGATAATGATAATGATATAATAAAGTAATAAAAATTTTAATAATAAAAATAATATAAAAATAATTTTAAAATAATAATTAAATAATAATAATAATATAATAAAAATTTAAAAATAATAATAATAAAAATTAATGTGATGTAATGTAATAATAAAAAACAATATTAAAAATAATGATATTAATAATAATAATAATAAAAAGAAAAATAATGATGATGATAATAATAATGATTTTGTTAAAAAATTAATTTGAAAATATGATATTAACAAAATAGAAAACAGTTATAATTATAATTATTATAAGATAACAAGTTTTTACTGGAAAAATATGCAAATACTAAATTTTTTTATTACATAGTAAAAAAAAACAGAAATGAAATGAAAAAAATGACATGATAGTTATCAATAATTTTTAAAATTTAAAAAATAATAAAAATGATAGCAATAAAAATAGTAATGAAAAATGAAATTTAAAATAATAGTATTAGTATTATGATGATCAAAATAATGATAAAAGGGACGAAAAGGGGGAATAATTAATAAGAGAAGAACGAGATAATTATAATGAAAAAAATGATAAGAAAAACAAAAAACAAAAATTTGTTATGACAAGCCTACGGGCTAGTACAGGGGTAACGTTCGGCCTCCACCCAGGGGCCGGGGGTTCGCGCCCCGCCCAGGCGGAAAGTTGCAAACTCTCCCCTGGGGGTTACTGCGTGGCGGGGCCCCACGGCGGGAAAGGGGACTGGGTTTCACCCGAGTCAGCAGCACTGATAACGGGCGAGCGGCTTAGTCGACAAGGCCGGGGCCCCCCCTCATGGCAAAGCCCGGCGGGCTAAGCTTCGCTATGGGGACTTACCCTTTTTTACTGACAAAACCAAACAAAAATAAAAATTAATGATAACGATAACATTATTACTACTATTTTTATTAATAATGGCCCCTACCAAATAATGAAATGATGATGATTAGTCACCACACGGATTATAAAAGAGCAAGACTGGTGATTTTGCGGATGCGTCTTTTGGTGTTGTCGTTGCTTTTGTTTTTTGGTAAAATTATTATTATTGTTATTATTTTATTTTAAATTATTTTCTTATTTCTTTATCATTATTATTTTTATTTTTATTATTATTATTTTTATTGTTTTTTTTATTATTATTGTTATTATTATTTTTTTATTTTTATTATTATCATATTATTATCTTTTATTGCCCCTTGTGTAATGGTTATTTTATTAAGTGATTCTTTTCTTTTTCTTTAAAAATGTTATAATAATGAAATTTAATGATGATAATTAATGATAATAATGATAATGAAATAATAATATAAAATTCTAATAATAATAAAAAATAAAAATAAAAAAATAATAATAATAATAATAATAATAATAATAATAATAAAACAAAATAATAAAAATAATAAGGAAAAATAATAACTTTTGGTAATTTTTTAAATCATTATCATTGTTATTTTTATTATTGTTTTTAAAACATTATCAATTTAAACGTTATTATCACCAATTTATAAATGTTATCTTTTATGGGTTTTCTCTTACATTATTATTATTATTTTTTATTTCTTTATAATAGTAGTAGTAGTAGTATCATTAATACTATTATTCTTTATTATCATGATTATTATCATTTCCTAACCCCTTTTTTTAAATAGAATTATGCATATTGTGATTAGTATGCAGCCTTTCTTGTTATTATTATTATTGTTGTCATTGTTATGGTTTTCATTTTTTCATTATTATGATTTTCATTAAATATTATGATTATTATTATTATTATCATCATCAGTTTGTTTTCATCATCATTATTATTATTACAATTTTTATTGTCATCATTATCATGATTTTTTAATTATCTTATCATTATTATCATTATCACCTTTATTTTGTTATTATTTTTGTTTTTACTATAGTAGTATAGTAGTGAATAGTTTTTTCTTTTATTATCTTTATCATTATCATTTTATAGTTTTTTATCATCACTTACTAATATCATCATCGATATTTCATTTTTAAAAAATATCATTACTATCTTTTTTATTTTTAATGTTATAATCATCATTATTATGATTTCTATTATTTTTATTATCATTATTGATATTATTTTCGATATTTTCTTTATATTATTACTCCTAGCTATTTTTAATTTTTAACATTTTCATTATCATTGTTATTATCATTATTATCATCATCATTATTATTATTATTGTTATACTCTTTATTATAATTTCTTCATAATTACTGATATTGTTATCATTATTTCCATCATTCTTATAATGATCAATATTCTTATTCTTATTCTTATTCTTACTGTTATTATTATTGTTATTATCATTATAGCAATAATAATAATAATAATAATAATAATAATAATGCTACGCCAGGGGGGTCTTTGATCTTCAAAACATTTTTTAAACATGAAAATGACCGGGGGCATGTTTTTAAAATAAAGGGGGACCTGGGCAATCATGACGCAACTGGCGTGAGCGGAGGAGCGGGGACAAGCCAAAGGGGAGACGCTTTGGGGTGCTGCTCCTGTAAGCCCTATGGGGCCTTGTGCCCTAAAAAATTTTTGTGTTCCCCTGTTATAAGCGTATCGTGCATGGACATGCGGTTTCCCCCTGTTTTGTGTTATAAAAAGTTTTTGGGTAAAAAAACTTGTGTAAAAAAAAGGAAAAAGACGTCATTTTTTGTTTTTTTTCGTGCCCTCCCTCGCCCCCTTTGGTGTTTCCCCTGGGGGTTTCTGGGACTTTTGTGGGGGGCTCGGGCCTTTTGGGACTTTTCAGTTTTTCACGACCCTGGGGTAACCCCGTCTGCCTACCTCCCTTTGTTTTGGGTGGCAGAGAGACGAGGGGGTTTGGGTAAACAAATGGTGTCGGGGGGGTTTTGTGATATTTGATCAGTGAACGGCCGATTTATCATGTCGTCCAAAGATGGGGGGCGGGCCATGGGGGAAGGAGGCTATGGCTGAGGCAGGCACGGTGAGGTGAACCCACCCAGAATGGCCCTGATCACTGCCAGCTGGCCAGTATGAGGGAGGAAATGGGACAAAAGGGGGAAGAAGGCACAGGGGCACGCGAGCAGGCGCACCATTTCGTCGAGATGCAGGAAGGAAGGGGAGGAACAGTTTTGCGCCCTTGTTAGGGGCTACGAGGGGAAACTTGCATCTGTGAAGATGGAAACTCAGCAGTGCGCCAAACAACCTGCAAAGCCCTGAAGAGTGAATTGATGGGAGGTCAGACTCTGAAGGCGAGGTTCCGGGTGAGGAGGAAGTGAAATGGGAAAAAGGGGGGGTCACGAGGAGTAAAAAGTTGCAAAGGGGAGAAAGGCAGACAGGTTCTGGCAACAGATGCCAGAGTGTCGATTTGCTGAGGCTGCCCCGGGGTCCTCGCAGGGAAAACCCCGGGGCCTCGCGCGTCGTGTCGGGGCCAGTGGTCGCTGCAGAAGGCTGGGAACCCATCGGAATCCCTTGGGTATAGGTGGGGGCAAACTCGGGACCCCCGGGAAAAACCCCCCTAGTTGCCTCCCTAAACCCCCTTTCCCCCCCCCCCAGGGGTTTATTCCGCACGCGTTCTCCACCCCGCAGCCCCTCGGCCTCCAAACATTCGGGAGCGTAAGCCCGTGATACGACGGGAAGGGGGGCCTGGGGGGGCATAGTTTGGGGCCCAATTTTGAAATGCGGCATCTTTCCCCGGGCTGGAGCCGGGAAAGAAGGCCCTCAGCTGTAACAGCGCTAAGGGGCCCCGCGGGGGAAATGTTGGGCCCTCTGCCGCCATCCCAACAAAGGCCCCCCCTTAACCAGCGGGCTTTGGAGAACCGTTTCGGGCACCCCACCAGGCCAGGTTTATCGGGCGCGCTTGAAGAAGTGGACTCGTGAGGTGGGGAACACTGTCCCGCTGGCCAGGATTGGGGGGCGCTGGTAAGGAGGTCGTACCCTGTGGCTGCGAAAAAAGATGACGTGGGTCCGGGGGCCCGCGATTCTTTGTTTACGCTTTGCGGGCCCCAGCACTGCAAATCTACTTTTAAGCAGCACACCCCCGGACCTGCAGGTGGCGTGGGGGGCCCTTTGGGGTTAGGGCCCTTTCCGAAGGCAACCCGGGCCTAGGGGAGCTGCTCAGCCCCCCCATGACCTCCGGGGCCGGAAAGCTAAAGTGGAGAAGGTGCATTGAGGAAGGTGAGTTGAGCCTTTTCAGACTTGTTTGGGGGTGCGGTGAGGAAGGGCACAGACTAGTCGGGGTCGGAGGGATGGAGAAAAACGTCCTTCAACCAACGGTTCTGATGCTTCCAGCAGGCGCAAGGGACTGTGGGAGGGATGGTCACCATCCGAGTGCATGTCCTAAGGCTAAGGAAGTGGACAGGGGAAAAATCGGGAAGGGGGGGAGAAGGGGGCCAAAAAAAAACCCGCCCTCCCCGGGTTTCCCGGGCCCCGACTTGGGTAAGCTGCCGTCGAAACAGCAATGGCAGGTGGAGGGCTCAGTAGAGGGAACCATGCCGCCCGACATGGACACTGGGGGGAGCGGCTGCCGGTGATGTGGCCGTCTGGACGAGCACTGCTTCTGGGGTTACACCTGAGCAGAGTAAGGCGTGTGTCACCCTGGACGGAAGCTGGTGAGGGTGCACGGGGGAGGTGCCCCCTTTCTTCCAGGTTGGCTGTGCGAGGAGTTACGGCTGAGCGAATGCACCTTGCCCCCGGACAGAGTCTATATCCGGTGTCGACTGTCAAAAAGTGATGCGTGGGTAAGGGCCTAGTGAGCCATTCAAAATGCAGCTGGCTTTGGGGTAGCGGGTTTGGGGGAGCCTTGTTGGGCCAGGGAGGGGTTATTAAGTGTTTTAGTAACTTTTCCAAAAAGGACCTGAAGGTGCCACTGGTGCAAAGCTGGGCACTTGTGAGGGAATGGGGCGTCCCGAAGATCGTCGGGGGGGGCGAGGAGTTGGTTTGGGGTGGGGGGTTTTTCCCGACTTCCTTGGGACTTGGGCCCCCCGGCTGTGGCGTTACCCCATGGGCCAGGAAGCTTTTCCGGGGCCATGGGGAAAAAGATACGTTAGCCCCAGTAGCGGCGATGAGGCGTGGAGACGCTGACCCAGATGAGGACGGGCATTTGGACGGTGAGGGGCGGCAACAGATGTCAAGGGCCATGAGGGCGGGGCAAGAGATACCCTCTGGGGGCCCTGCCAATCTACCCCCCGCCCAACCTCCTCCAGGCAACCCCCGCGGAGCGAAGAAAGCCGGCTGGATGAAAAAATTTTGTTTGTTCCGAGGACTAATTTTTTTTAAAATTTTTGGGGAGTTTGTTTTTAGGTTTAGGGATGTCAGAGCAGAGGGTCGTTGCTTGATAGGGGGGGATAGTTGTACCCCGGGGTTTTGTCTCTGTGGAAAACCCTGTGTTCTTGAAAAGGAGGGAAACCCGGGGATGTGTTAACATGAAGGGGCCGGGCAAAAAAGGCGCAACTGCTGTGAGCGGAGGGCGGAGAAACAACCAAGGGACGCGGTTGGGTGGCTGCTGCTGTGAAGAACCTCGTGTTGCCTTTGTGACCGATAAAAATTTGTGTTTCCCCGTTATAAGCTGTATCGTGCAGTGTGACATCTGGTTTCTCCCCTGTATTGTACCTTAAAAAAGTGTACGGGTAAAAAAAATTTTGTAAATAAAAGGAAAAACTGTCTTTTTTTTTTTTTCGTGCCCTGCCCCGCCATTTGGGGTTTTTTCCCGGTGGTTTCTGGGACGCTTGGGGGGCTTGGTGCCTCTTGGAGCTGTTCAGTGTTCCGACCCGGGATAACAACCCTCTGCCTAGCCTGCCTTGTGTTGTGGCAGAGAGACGAGGCGGTCGGCGAACAAAAATAATAAAAAATGATTATTATTATTATTACTGTTAATATTATTATCATTATTATTACTATTTTTGATATTTCATTATTATCATTATTATTGTTATCATCATAATTATTATCTTATTACTATTATCATTATATCCATTGTCATTATTATCCTGATCACTGTCAATTGTCAATAGATCATCATTAATATTCTTATCATTATTATTATTATGATGTTAAAGATCCTCCTCTTTATCATTATTTTAACATTATTTTATTTTGTTTTTTTTTTTCTCTCTCTCTCTTTCTTTCTTTCAAATTATCGGTATCGGTTTTATTATTTTATCATTATCATATTTTTCTTTCATCGTCGTCGTGTTCATCATCATTGTCAATATTTTTTTTCTACACTCCATTTTTCATTTACTTTTCATATTCATATATTGAATATGCCCGGGCCCCCCCCGCCTGCCAAAATTTGCTTTTATATTCATGCATGATTAATGTAAAAAAGAGGAGATTTTTCCCACAGAACTTACTTTAGCCCCGTGTGCGATGTGTGTTTCCCTTGTGGTTGGCCTCACGGGGGGAAACGGAAGTTGAATATTATTGACTTCATTAGGAATTCCCGGGTTTTTGGTTTAAAAAATTTT